>NC_056730.1:456564715-456752215 GCF_019279795.1 Protopterus annectens | reverse complement strand
TCTGTTAGGCCATTCTATCCCCCTTAATGGTATGAGGATTGACCAGGATAGACCATTATTTAGACAGCAGTCGGGGCATTTGTATTTTTTTCTTTTCTCCCTGGCCTTAGCTGTGCATAATCAGCTAGGCACCAGGTTGGAGGGCATGCAGTGAGCCATCCACAGAAGATGTCCCCTCACTTCAGCAGTCCTTCCCCTCACCCCAGAGCAGGATGGTACCATACAGTGTGCCCCTGAGTGCATTCAAATATGTACCACTCCTGGGACAGGTGAGCGGGTCCACTCCCGGGACAGGGGAGTGGGCCACACCCCTTCATTCCTGTCCTTCCCTGTCTAGTTCATACAGTGCCACAGCTACTAACTAAACTCCTCTGCTATAGTTTGTGGTAAAGGCTCCATCCCTTTTCAACACAGGGCCTGGCTATACGGGCATGTAACTTTAATGCTGATGAGGCTGTTCCCTGAACTGAAAGTTATATGTCATGTATATTTTCTTCTCCATCTGAATCTTAGATAAGATGGAATGCATAACATCATGGACATTACAAAACACATCTTGTGTCCCTGTTATTTTTCACAAGTCAATAATTAAGTCACCCTCTCTAAATTTATTTTTAAATTTCAGAACCTAGTCAAAATACATGTTTGGAACATAGAACCCCTGTCATTATGTTATGACACATCAAGACACTACTGACATGCTGGCAAGGATATCTGAAAATGAGTTTAAAAGCCAGATAAATATCAGTTACTTGGAGCTTATAACAGTGTTTAGCACATTTCCTTCATTGGAGCTCTTGAAGTTTGACAAAATCAAGCCATGTCCTCACATTCCAAACACATTTTTGTATCTCTGGACTCATACGTGTTACTAAAGAAGTCTTTTACATTAAATTGCAGTTTCACATGATTTCTGGTCAGGGTGTTAGCTTGCTTAGGGCAACAGTGGTTATTCTGTGGCAGAAGATAATTTGCTACTGTTTCTGTGGGTAGACATGGCTGGCTGATGTTTTAGTTGCTTTGTTATTTTTATTTTTTCATTTTATCTCCACAGTTTAACTATGCCACTGGCCATTTGCATGGCATCTTTTCTAAAGGCTTCCGGAGAGCTGTGCTGGTAGCACATGCTGAGAAGAGATTTTCTGGGTTTTTAAGCTCAAACCTCAAGGAAAAAAAAACAGGAAAGTCCTTAAACTACATTGCACTTAAACTCACCTGTTTTTCTATATTTATAGGTTCATAGGTGTGTATTAGGCTAATGGCCCTGGAGTCTTTACAAGCCTAGCCCATAGGATTACCCTGGCATCGTGCCACCCGACCTTAGTTCCTATTGCCTCTGTCAAGTAGAACCACTGGAGTGATCCCCGGGGTGAATTTTCTATTTCCCATCCACTCATCAAGATTTCTCTTGAAGAAGGCCAGTGAGGTGCTCTGCTTGACATGTATGGGAAGTCTCTTCCATAGCATGGGCAGTCTCTGGGTTATGAACCTGTCCCTCCAGCATGTTCTGTTGATTGTGGTAATGAGGTTGAGGTCTCTGGAGCGTGTGGTGTGGAGGGACTGGGATTTCTTTAGATGTAGCATTTCTAACAGAGCTGGGTCAGACATGGCTTTGTAAGTCAAGCAGAGATCGCCTCTAAGTAGGTGATATGAGACAGAGAATAGTTGGAGTTTTTTGAGTCTGTCCATATAGGACAAGTGTTTAAGACCCAGGATCCACTTTGTGAGGTACTTTTGCCGCCTCTCCAGTTGTTGCATGTGTCTAGTGAGGTACATGCCAAATGGGGCATTGTACTCAATGATTGGCCTAATGAAGGAAGAGTAGAGGGAGACAATGACGTCTTTCTTCCTGGATGCAAAACCTTTAGTAATGAGATGTGCCACATAGAAGGACATCCTGACCACAGTGGCAATGTGGTGGTCAAAAGAGAGGTTGCTGTCAACCTGTGTTCCCAGATCTCTTATAACACCTTCTGTGTTCACTTGGACTACCATCAATGTGGTAATTCAAGGGAACTGGTTTTATCCCAAGGGGACAACACATTTTTTGGTATTGAGTTTAAGGCCATGGTTCTGACAACAGTTGTTGGTGTCTTTGAGGCCTTTCTGTAGGATATCAACATCACTTGGGGAGTTAATAATAGCTCCCAACTTGCAGTCGTCTGTGAACTCTGTCAGCCAGAGTCCCTTCGTATTGGCTTGGACTTCAGAGAAGTAGATACCAAACAGGAGAGGACCCAGGATTGAACCCTGTGAGACTCCACTCGTGACTGGTCGGCAGTCTGATTTGGAGTCAGCTACTTTCACACTGTGGGTTCTATCTGTGAGCCAATTTGCAACCCACCTAGTGATATAGGGGTTGATGCCTAGCTTAGTGAGTTTATCTAGGATTCCTGAGTGGGGAATGGTATCAAAGGCCTTGGCCAGATCAAGGTAGGCTGTATGAACCACCTTGCCTTCATCCACAGCTATGGTGACTGACTCAAAGAAGTCAACCAAGTTGAGCAGGCATGATCTACCCTTCACAAAAACCAAACTGTGTAGGATCCAGAGTTTGGAGATTCCCTATATCCTTGTTTATTAGGTCCATGATGATGCGTTCCATAGCTTTGCATATCAGACTCGCCAGGCTAATTGAGCAATAATTCCCAGGGTCTGTAGTTGCTCCTTCTTTGTGGAAAGGGAAGACTGCAGCAGTGCACCATTCAGTAGGGACAAAGCCTGAGGTGAGGCTGTAATTGAACAGAGCACACAGGTGAGGTGCCAGATGTTCTTCGTGTTTCACTGTTGCAGTCCTAACATATGGGTTATCCTGCTCCCGGTAGCCCTCAGTCGGCCCAAATACCAGAGTCCTCAGTATATGACGTCGGCTGCCGTCGGCTGTAAAACTGATGTCAGAATGTCAGGTATAAAGGGAGGCAGCTGACACCATTTCCTTAGTCTTTCTTGCTGCGGAGCCCGAAGCAGATGTAATTTGCATGAGTGTCAGTTGGCCATTTACCTTCTTTTTGCATTCCAACTGCCAAGTTGAAGACGCCATCAGATAAGTACCCTGTTGGGGACCTTCTTTTCTTGCTTTAACGAATGTCAGATAAAGTTAATAACTGTCTTGCCTGTGGAAAACGGATTCTGCACCATGATTTTCATTCCTATTGTATAACTTGTTTGGGCCTTGAGCACAACATCCCTAATTGCGAACTCTGTGCTTCCTTCAACCCGCGTACCATACGCCGTAGAGCTAAGATTTTGTATAAGCATTTCGGAGTCTGGCCTAAGTTCGTTGGTATGGCGTCTTCTGGTCTCCCAACTTCAGATGTGCCTAGGAAATGCAAGGACAAGGACAGCGACAGGCCTAGGGTTAAATCTACTGACAATGCACCGGTGAAATTGGTCATCAGCCCAGCAGTAATCAGTGAGGAGCTTTCGCAGCCCCTGCAGTCCACAGGTTTTCAGCCGCAGGCCTCTGCCGAGACCTTTATGGAGTCCTCCATGCCGCAGGCTGCTATTTCGTCTTCAGACCATCCGCCTGTCGCCACCTCAGATGGGTCCAGAGCTGCTATGCAGGCACGGGCTTTTGACACCTTTTCTCTTCGACATGAGACCAGAGCCAGACAGGCTACCTTAATTCAGACGTCTGCAGTTGCTAGGCCTCCCGAGTCCCTCTGGATTACTAGCAAACCTTCCAGCAGCAAAATTACTCACAAGCAGGCATCGGCCTCCCCTCCTTTGCATCAGTCCCAGTTGGTAAAGATGGCTAGTGATCTTCTTTACCTTATTAGGGGCTCTCAACCCCTCTTCCAAGAGGACTAGGGAATTGTCTCCTGATGTTTTGTCTGTCTCAGATTCTGAGGTTTCAAGTATTTCTGCTGGTGAAGAAGGGACTTCTCAACTTTTTTCTGGTTTTGAGGATTCTGATGCTGAAGACTCTATCCCTTCTGCCTCCCCTCCAGAAATTTTTTCCTTTGGGGATACTTTGAATACTCTTAGGGAGCACTTTAAATGGGAAAGTCAGGATTTCCCCTCAATCTAAG
This sequence comes from Protopterus annectens, assembly GCF_019279795.1. Taxonomy (NCBI): domain Eukaryota; kingdom Metazoa; phylum Chordata; order Ceratodontiformes; family Protopteridae; genus Protopterus; species Protopterus annectens. The sequence continues at coordinate 456,748,184 of NC_056730.1, read as the reverse complement.
AAAAGAATCAGGGAATTTTTGGAACTGCCACAGCATAAGCCTCTGGCTATACCTCAAGTTTTGGAAGTTGTAGATGATGTTTTCATGGAAAATTCTTTAACTCCTAATTCTGTTCCTCCTGCCCCCAGAAAACCTGATAGGTATTATAGGGTTCCTGATTCTCATCAATTTCTTTTCAAAAATCCTACTGATGATCCCGAGATTATTTCTCAAGGCCCCAAGGGTGTTAAGGCTACGATTGCTAAAAGCCCTGTACCTTCTGATAAGGAGTCCAGGGCCTTGGACAGGTGGGGTAAAAAAGTCTATACCTCCGCAACTCTTGTCATTAGATCTGTGAATTGTCTTTTCACATGCTTAAGTATCAGCAGCATACTTTGGAGGCTATTAAGGCTAAACTTGAGGATGTTCCTTATGACTGGTTCTGTTATTAGAAGGCATGCTTGACTTAGGGCCAGCCTCTCTCTGAACCTGTTAAATCTAAATTGCTGGATGTTCCTTTGCACAAAGACAACCTTAATGGCAATAGAACCTTTCATTATTTTTCATACAGATCGGGTTTCTCTGAGAACCAATCCCTACTTTATGCCTAAGGTGGTTTCCAGTCTGACCCTTAACCAGTCTATTCACCTGCCTACCTTTTTCAATAATCCCCAGAATAAAGGGGAATGGATTCTGCACTCTTGATGTGCATAGACAGCTGAGATTTTACTTAAACAGGACTAAACCTTTTCGCAAGTCTGAGCAGTTGTTGGTTAGTTTTGCTCCTGGGGCTCAGGGTAAAGCTATTTTGAAACAAACCATTTCCAAATGGATTGCTCATTGTATTCACTTTTGTTACCTGCAGCATGGGAAGGCTCCCCCTGAGGGTATTAGGACCTATTCTACTAGAGCAGCCTCTAACTTTGCAGCTTTTTTGAGAGGTGTGCCTACTAAGGACATTCTAGATTCAGCTACTTGGTCTTCTGTCCATAGCTCATCTTAACATTCGTAGCATCAATAATAAAGTTGCTCACCTGCATGCCCTTATAGATGTACATTCTTTTGACATACTCTGTCTGTCTGAAACATGGCTTAATCCATCAATACAAGACAGTGCAGTTCTACCCCCTGGCTACAATATCCTGAGACGTGACCGTAATACTAAGAAAGGTGGAGGCGTAGCCATACTTTATAAGAATGGATTACAAGTCACCTTGCTAGACCCCAAACATCCACTTTCCAACAATGCAGAGATTCTTCTAACTAAGATTCAGCTTAACAGAAGTAAAACCATATATCTAATCTGTGTCTATCTTCCCCCAGGCAATAACATCAATACATTAGAGGCCATCCTAAGCTGGCTGTCAAGCAACTACCCCCAAGAAACCATTATACTTGGAGACTTTAACATAAACTAGAACTCCTATATATCTGAGCAGCCTTCTACTCATATCAACCTATATGGTTTTACCCAAACTATAACATCCCCTATCCGTACCAATAAACCTAACAACAAAACAAGTACCCTTGACTGGATACTCACTAATACTCCCCAACAAAACTATAAAACAGGCACTCTCCCAAGAGGACATAAGTGATCACTTGCTTACCTATCTAATCAGATCTAAAACTGAAGTTCCAAACTCAACCATCTGCAGAACTATTCGCACTAACAAAAACTTTACCCCTGCTCACTTTCAAACTGAACTAAGCGCCTGTGACTGGTCACCCCTGAAACACCTCCCACTAGATAATGCAGTGAAATACTTTAATTCGAAATTTCTTTCCATTTTAGACTACCATGCCCCATTATGCAAAGTTAGAATCAGAACTAAACCAGCACCATGGCTCACCAAAACTACCAAACAAAAAATCCTGCAAAGAAATAAACAACGGGCCAAATGGCATTCAACAAAAAGCCCCTCAGATCACTTACAATTCAGACAGCTAAGAAACGAAACAAAAAAAAGCCATATTAGCTGATAAAAGAAACTATTACTACCAGCTTCAACAAACCCACCAAAATAATCCTCAAAAATTCTGGCTGGGCATCAATAACCTCCTACACCCCGGATGCTCAAGCACTCCCACTCCCTCTGGCTCTGATCACAACAATCCCATCCAAATAGCCGAATCATTTAACACATTTTTCACTGAAACAATGCAATCCCTAGCCAACCAGCTATCCCCTAGCACCTCATGCTCTACCACAACCTCTACCAATAATTTCCCTCTATTTCATTTTTTGCCAGTGCCCACATCGCTCATCTTTAACCTCATCCAGAAACTTAAACCCACCACACTCTCTGCAGATCTACTACCTGCAGAATACCTGCAAAAAGCTGCTAAAGTCATAGCCTACCCTATATCCATCCTCATTAACTGAACTATTTCTGAAGGAACTATCCCCTTAATCTGGAAAGTCTCTCACATTATCCCCCTGCACAAAGATGGTAACTCCAAGGAGTTCTCCAATTACAGGCCCATAGCCATACTATCTCCTTTGGCAAAAATAATGGAGAAATGTATTCATTTACAACTGTTAACCTACCTACCTGATCACAATTTGCTAGCACCCTGTCAACATGGCTTTAGACCATTTCATAGCACCACCTCTGTTCTCTTATCCTTCACTAACCACATTAATAGTAATCGTAATAATGATACTCTATCCTCAGCCCTTTTTATCGACCTGTCTAAAGCATTTGACATGGTTAACCACCACCTGCTCATAGACACATTCAAAAACCTGTCATTGGATGCCCTTACTATACAGTGGTTCCAATCATACCTAAATAATAGACAACAGGCTGTACTATGGGATAATACTTTATCTTCCCACCTCCCAGTAGCCCTAGGTGTCCCTCAAGGATCCATATTGGGTCCTTTACTCTTCTCCATCTTTATAAATGACCTCCATTCTGTAATTCCACAAGCTGTCTGTATCCAATACGCAGATGACTCCACACTCATATGCTCTGCTACTTCTCAATCAAAACTTCAGTCACTAACCCAAAAGACCTTTAGCACAGTCGAAAACTGCCTCCTACAAAGGTGTCTTATCATAAACCCCCAAAAAACTAAAATGCTACTAATCACCCCCACTCACAGAACCTCCCCACTTAACTTTACTATTACTTCAAATAATGGCACTATAATATCTCCTGAGCCAACCACCAAACTACTCGGGGTACTAATAGATAATAACTTGTATTTTGAACCTCACATTAATAACACCATAAAAACAGTAAATAAGAAACTAGATTCCCTGTACAGAATCAAACCCTTTCTAACTCCTCTAGCCAGGGTCACCATTGCTCACACCCACCTTATCTCTACCTTGCTCTATGCCTCCCCTATCTATACCAAAATATGCAGATGTAATTGAGTAAACTGTCATCCTCCTACAACAATATTGCCAGATTTGCAGCTGGGTCCTCTTATAGAACTCATCACTGTATTAACCTGAATCATCTTGGATGGTTAGAGTTGCCAAATCTAATACTTTTCAATCAACTAATAGTAGCCCATAAGATCCTGTATCTACCTCTGAATATACCCATACTTACATCCCTGGCTATCCCCTATAACAATCTCAAAACCTTACTCTCATCAAATAAACTACTTGTACAAATATCTAAATCCAACAACTCAGCTGGTGACACCCTGTTCTCTAATACAGTAGGTAAAACCTGGAACAGCCTCCCAAGTCAGCTAACCTCAATATCCTCAGTTAACTTATTTAAAAGCAAGCTCAAACCTTACCTCAAATCACACTGGCTATGCCCCTGTGATAACCCAGACTAACTACCATACCCTTATCTAGACTCCCTTGATTCCTAGCCTCTTATGAACATGATCTTGTGTTTACACGCTGATAATAGTGTGCTTGAACATTCTGAGGATTTTTCTCATGTAAATATGTATATACTATTGAATGACCAACCGTTTTCATATAAGACCACAACTCCTGTGAGAGTGAACACTATAATTGTATCCTTGTATTTTGCTTTTGTAGACTCTATCCATTTAACACTAGTGTTTATTCTTTTTGTTTTTTGTGTGACCTTAGTATCTATAATATCTCTTAGATATAATTTCCATTATTAACTCAAACTACTGTTGTATCTAGGTAGTTTTACATCAGGTTTTTTCTCTACTGGAATACAGAATATAAAATCCTAGGTATGTAATATGTTATAAAATTTTGTAATGTACCAATTTATACTGTAAATATCTTGTCTTGTCCTATTTGGTTGTTATTTGTGGAGCGTTTCTCCCGGGACCTCCACTGAAAATGGACATATATCCAGCTGGACTAGCCCGGTCACCAAATGTAAAATAAATAAATACTTTCACAAAGCATTACAATCTACATTTGTTTTCTAAATCCAGGGCTGGTTTTGCCTCTGCAGTTTTGCAAGGCCTCCTTACCAACCCTTAATCTGTGATTCTTCCTCCCCCCTTTGTTTTTTGCCTGAGCTTTGGGAATCAACCCATATGTTAGGACTGCAACAGTAAAACACGAAGAACATACTACAGTTGTGTGCACCTACCATAAATGTAAATGTTTAGGTGTATACACTGTTGCAGTCCTGGTTTCACACCCTCCATTCCCCCTTTTTTCCTAAGGCACAGACTACATATTTCATTTTTTTGGATGGCATGTTTCCAGGCTGTTTCCTTCCTGGGTTAGCCTTCTACTGGGGGCTCCTGACAGTTAAGGCAAGAAAAACTGAGGAAATGACATCAGCTGCCTCCCTTTATACCTGATGTTCTGACATCAGTTTTACAGCCGACGGTAGTCGACGGCATATACTGGGGACTCTGGTATTCGGGCCGACTGAGGGCTACCGGGAGCCAGATAACCCATATGTTAGGACTGCAACAGTGAGTACACTCAAACATCTACATTTATGGTAAGTGTACACAACTGTACTTTCACTCTGCAGTTCATGTAGAACACAGCCAGGGATATTGTCAGGTCCCATAGAAACTGTATTCTTGGCCTTGGACAGTGTTGTTTTAACCTGTGCAACAGTAATACTGGGTGCCTGGTAATCTACTGGTATTGTGATTGGTCCTTTGGGGAGCGAGAGGGGTAAAGTTAGCACTGAATCTGTCGGCCAGTATATTGGTAATATCTGTTGGCTCGGTATAGGAGGTACAGTTGTGCAGTAGCTCAGAGCAAATCTGGGTATTACCGTGGAGCTTCTTTACATAACTATAGAAGGCCTTGTGGTTGTCTTTACTATCTGCTGCAATTCTCTTTTCATAGCTAGCTTTTCAACTTGGTCAACTTCTTTGAGTCAGTCACCAGAGCTGTGGATGAAGGCAAGGTGGTTCATACAGCCTACTTTGATCAGACCAAGGCCTTTGATACCATTCCCAACTCAGGAATCATAGAAAAACTCACTATGCTAGTCATCAACCACTATATACCTAATATTTACATTTTTTTTACCACTTTTATAGTTTGTTTGACTAAAGTTTCTTTTACTCCAGTTACAGCAGTCACCTGGCTGTTCTTGTGATAAACATTTTCTGCAGGATTCAGGAAACTCCATTTAGGGTTCATGTAGAGCCTACACAGAGTGTTTCCATGTACACGAAGTTATTTCTGTGGTGGTGCCATGCAATGCATATTAATGAAGTGCAGAGCACTTAAACAAGGCTTTGCGGTGCATAACAGTGTTTTTTGCCCGCAAAACCTCTTCAAGAATGCAGATAGCATTTCCATGTAAGGTTGCTGCCTGCAGCACAGCAATTGCTTTCCCTTGTTCAAAATTTGGCAGGGTCCCAAAAACATTTAAATTGAGAAAAATCGCACAAGGAACTTCATCATAGATATGTCATTCTGCATTTATTAATTTCATATATTTTATTGCTTTTCATTTCCCTCTCTTTTTTTCACATGTTTGCGCAATGCTTAGCTTGTTTGCACAACTGGACCATCCGTGTATCAGACATGACCCAGACAGCCAAAAATAGAAACTGGATGCATTAAATTAATACCAGTGAGCATTGTAGAAACCCTATAAGCGAGGTTGTGCTACACTAATGCCATCAAGTTAACAATGAATACTAATATAGGGGATGTCCTGTAACTAATCCTGTGGCAATAGGAGATAAGTGTAGGTCTGGAGTGCAAATATTTATAGGCCCTAGTACAGGACGAGCAAAGTTTTCTTTTACTGTGTTAACACTGCAGAATATACAAATGAAGTACAACATTGACAAGTGTTTTCTCAACCTTCATGTGGCAAGAACTGTAAGTTTAGGACTACTGTACACATGGTCCTAGGTTTGAAAACTGCATATTCCATAAACTTTTAATGCTGTTCCACATCACATCATATTTGCTCTGAGTGACTCATAACACCTAACATAGTGTAGCTGATATTAATATTTACATGTATGAGGGCTGAGACACTAATATTGTGTCAGCTATTTCCCTATTCATTTATATGGGTATTGTGCATATATTATCAAACGTATGACTGTGGGAATAATGTGTGCCATGTTCATGCAAGTATATTTCTGCAATCCTATTTGAATAGCAGAGCTACACAAGCAGCTGTGTATCAAATATCCTTGGAATTGCATTGCTTTTATTTATTTATTTATTTATTTATTTATCAGCAGTGTATCTGCTGCTGATGAGAATATAAGCTCTGGTTCTCCGAATGACTCTAATAAAATGAATGAGAGAATGGGGGCTAAATATAAAAACAATGCCCTCCCTACACTAGAGGTCACTGTGAAACCAACTTTGGCAGCTGCCAGCAACCCTTTTAATATAGTAGAAGGTGTGGACTCTCAGCAGCTATCGGGATTGGCTTCTAAGAGTGTAGAAAATGTGAAACTTGTGCAGGGGAGAATAAATACACCACAAACTTCAATAAAGGAGAAGACAATGGTGCTCCAAAGTGGAAATGACTTGGTTTTTCAAGTGTTACCAATCAAACTGGAAGGATTAAAAGACCTGAATCAGGGAGAAACCAAACAATGGTCGGTCAGCAGAGGTCATACCAAAAGGAAAATACAGCAGGACTCACTGAATACATGAGTAGTGAAGAGAGCATAGCAGGACAGAGAGAGAGGAGCGATCTTTAGTGTGGAATATTTCCTCTAGAACTTTAACTGTAGATGAGCTTAAGTTACTTAATACTTTCCTGAACTAGAATAGTCCGATCACAGGCCTTGCTGTACTCCGGACTTCTTGGATAGTTCCTGTGTTGACCAATTCCTTTCCTGGATAAAGGGAGGCTTCTTTGTTCCCCAGTGGAAGTGGACAGCCAAGAGCAGCCTATCTATCCCTGAGGGAGTGTCCCCAGCACAAGAATCTAGTAGCCTATTGGCCGTTTTGGGACAATTTCTAGCTCTTCAAAGTCCCCCTGTATAAAAGCCGCGTTAGCGAAGCTTTGTGCGATTTTACGCATAGTGCAGCATCAGGCAGCGCTGCTTAATTGGGTCTAAACCTTTCTTGGCTCCACAAAGTCTGCTCTTCACTTTTTCCCTTAGAACTGATTTAGCTCTCATAATAAACACCCTATTCCTACTCTAAAGCCTGGCACTTGCTCACTAAAGCAATTATATAAGTCAGCACTAAAAAATTAAAAGCACTACACCCTCACAAACTCCCCTTGAGTACCCTGTTCCCCATTGGCCCTTTTGATCAATTATAAAGGAATTCCAAATAAATTCCTAATACTATTCTAGCATGTCCAAAGGTCAGTTATCAATCTCCTCTCCGGTCCAGCTGGTGAATCTGGGAATCTTGAGGCAATGTTACAACTGCCTCATGTACACAGACAACCCTCTCCTCCTCCCAACAAATTCCAACACATGTTAGAGATGCAACCATATAACCAAACTGGAGGCTAAGCTCTCTCAACTCAGTACTGGCGTAACCAGTCAGGAGGAGAAGGAAACCACACTCACTACAATTCCAGTCTCACATAGACCTACCATGACTGCAAACCAAACACATAAATGCACAAAAACATACTCGGAGGCTCTAAATAAAAATCTACCTAAGCAGCAGAGACCTCCAAAGCAGACACCCAAGCAACCGCTACCCCAAAACAAAACACATGCAACACATAGCTTACAAAGCCAGTGTGCTGAACAGTCACAGCCCTTAAGGCTAAACAACACACCTGATACACTTGTAATAGGTGACTCTATCGTCAGGCACACTGACGTCCCGCTCACCAGGCTGAACAAGGAGAAGGTCATGGTGAGCTGCCTGTCGGGTGCTAGGATCCACCACATAACACAAGCACTCAGGTCACTCCAAGGCAAGTACAAATATGACTCAGTCATTGTCCATGCTGGTGTGAATGACCTGAGACGAACCTCCCTGGACTACATGAAAAGAGACATAGAGGAGCTCTCTGAGCATGTAGCACAGGCCGGTATGACCCTGACCTTGAATAGCATCTTACCCCCACCAAGAATGATGCCACAATACGAAGACAAGATGATCACTTTTAACAATTGGCTTAAGTACTGGTGTCATTCAAAGGGGATCCAATGCCTGTCATCCTGGGATGACATGCTCGACAAGCCACGATGCTTCGCAAGGGATGGCTTGCACCTGTCACCCTTGGACTTTCAGATATTGGCAAAGGCTCTTGCCACCCCCATAGTGCCTTTTTTAGGCAAGGCTCAAAAGACAAACCCACCTCCATAGGTATCACAAGGGATAAGAAATTAAGAGTAATGCTACTCAATGCCAGAAGTCTAAACCTCAAGATGCATGCACTCGAAACTCTCCTTAGCATGGAGAACATCGATATCTGTGCAGTAACAGAAACCTGGTTCAAGGCTCCTGAGAGCACCCCAGCACTACCAGGCTATACCACATACCATGTTTTTCGGCCCCAAAACTTGGACCGAACCACAAAAGGAGGGGGAGTATCAATATTCATCAAAGATACCCACACCTCCAGGTTGGTGGCACAGTACAAAGCATCAGAGACTATCCATGTGCAACTAACAGTGGACAAAATTGCCTTCCAGTTTATAGCCTGCTACAGACCACCCTCCCAAACCCAGGAACCCCACTTGGCCTTCCTGAGAACACTGGAAAATATGAAGGTCTCTCCAAACACCATTATATTGGGCGACTTCAACTACCCAAATATAGACTGGGAGAATTACTCTAGCTCCAACACCCTAACCCAAAGGTTCCTGGAATTTATAAACTCAAATGCTATGGAACAACTTGTTACCACTCCCACAAGAGGGGAAAACATACTGGACCTGATCATCACCAACATGGGGACTCTATGCTCCAGACCAGAAGTGTATCCCTCACTGGTAAGATCAGACCATAAACTAATCTCACTGGATATTCACATCCCGACCCCACCCCCTGCCCAGAAAACCACAGTGAAAAACTTCTCTAAAGCAAATTTCACACTCCTCAAAACCGAGGTGGAATCCTTCAAAGCCCCCGGGCCTGTAGAAAATATGGCCCAGACCGCAGAATCCTTTATAAACGCATTCTATGAACACCTTCAGGAATGCATGGATCATGCAATCCCAAATAAAACCAAGACCCAATCCTCCAAGGGCAGGCGTCCTGTCTGGTGGACCCCAGCCATAAACAAACTATACAATAGAAGGAGGAAGCTACTACATGATAGAGCAAAAGCACAAAAAGGGAAGGCATCTCTGATCAGTATTAGCAAAAAACTACGGGCACTCATAAAATCGTCTAAGGCCAGCTTCGAGAGAAAAATTGCACAGGACACTAAGGATAATCACAAGGCTTTCTTTAGTTATGTTAGGAACCTGGGTGGGAATACCCAGATATGCTCAGAATTAGTCCAAAATGACAAAAAATACACCAAACCCACAGACATTGCCAACATCCTAGCTGACAGGTTCAGCGCAAACTTCTCTCCCCCTTCCCCACCAAAAGGGCAAATATCTATCCCAGCAGAGTGCTGCCCCCCTGACATCTCAGATGCCCAGGTAAGAGCCGCCCTCTCCAAAGCAAAAAACACAGCATCAATGGGACCAGACGGTGTCCCGGGCTGCGTCCTACATGAACTCGAAGAAGAAATAAACCTAAACATAAAACTACTGTTCAATCTCAGCCTTACTACAGGATATGTACCCAAAGAGTGGCGTACAGCAACAGTGGTCCCTCTCCACAAAGCTGGTGCCTCAACGGATCCTGGAAACTATCGCCCCATAAGCCTGACTAGCTTGGTCTGCAAAGCTATGGAAAGGATCATCATGGACCTCATAAATAAAGATATTGAGGAACTACAGACACTAGATCCTACCCAGTTCAGCTTTGGTAAGGGCAGACCCTGCCTCTTAAACCTGGTCGATTTCTTTGAAACAGTCACCAAGGCCATTGATGAGGGGAAGGTGGTCCACACAGCCTACCTGGACCTCGCAAAAGCCTTCGATACAATACCCCACTCGGGCATTATAGATAAGCTCACCAGCTTAAATATAAACCCCTATGTCACTAGATGGGTTTCAAACTGGCTCAAAGACAGAACCCACATGGTCAGAATTGCTGGAGCCATGTCAGACTCCAAACCAGTTACAAGTGGCATCCCACAAGGCTCAGTCCTGGGACCTCTCTTGTTCAGTATATATTTCTTGGAGGTACAGGCCAACACGGAAGGACTGTGGCTGACCAAGTTCACAGATGACTGCAAACTGGGTGCCATAATCGACTCTCCAGCCGACACAAGCATCCTACAAAAGGGCCTCATAGAAACAGACAACTGGTGCCAGAGCCATGGCCTCAAGCTAAATGCCAAAAAGTGTAATAGTCATCCCCTTTGGCAAAAACAAAGTGCCCACAAATTACCACATAGGTGGTAATCCATTAAGTACGGAAGAAGTAATTAGGGACCTGGGGACCCAAGTAGATAGCAATCTCTCATTTGACAACCACGTGGCCAAAGTGGTTAGAAAAACATTTTATATAGCCCACCTAATCATGAAGGGATTCACATCTAGAACAGGAGAGGTCATCGTGCCACTTTACTCATCCCTCATCAGGCCCATAATTGAGTACAATGCACTTTTTGGGATGTACCTTACCAGACACCTGCAGCAACTGGAAAGACCCCAAAAGCACCTCACCAAGAGGATCAAAGGGCTCAAACAGATGCCATATGCTGCCCGGTTAAAGAAACTCCAGCTATACTCAGTGGCATACCGCCTGCTCAGAGGCGATCTGTGCCTGACATATAAAGTCATGTCCAACCCGGAATTAATGGGCATGCTGCACCTCAGAAAATCCAAATCCCATCGAGCTACGCGCTCAAGAGACTTGAACCTCAGCACTGAAATAAATAGGACATGCTGGAGGGACAAATTCATAACCCAGAGGCTCCCTTCACTCTGGAATAAAATCCCAGTCCAGGTTAGGCAGAGTCCCTCATTGACTCTCTTCAAGAGGAATCTTACTGAGTGGATGGGAGATAGTAGGTTTACCCCGGGTATCACTTCTGTGGCACTGTTAGCCAATGGCACAGTATACTAACCTCGAAAAAGGGCATAGCAAAATTCATTTAAAATGGGTGGCGAAAGCCAAACACACTCTGGCTAGGCTTATAAATGCCCTAGGGCAGATAGCCTAGTATGAACCTATGAACCTATGTATAGAATCTAAGAACGGTTAGTAAAACAAAATTTGCACTGTACAAAATACAGCAAAATTCATAGTAAAAAAGTAGTTTAGGAAGCACAGTTCTAAGCAGAGATATTAGATTAAACAAGCCCAGTTACAGTAATTCAAGGCACACTTAGAGTATAAAATACAATAGTATGCACAAATGAAATATTTAAGCAATCCTTTACAATATAAATTATGGTAGAATTCAAATATAATGTGCAAGCTATGACAAAGTAAGGGTAGATGCATGTGACACAGATGTATTGAGAGGCACTTGTAGTTAGTATTAGTATACATTAGTGGGAGATGTTGAGAACAGATAAAGTACAGGAGGGAAGAAAGCTAAAAGAGATTAGGAAAGGAGAATACTGCAGGTTGAGATAGCAGTATTGGGATAGATGGGTAGTGTAATAGAACATAAAGATAGGTAGAGCATGATATGTATAAAAATAAAGAGGTGGGAGGGGTGGAGCTAAGAATGGAAAGTTTGGTAGGGAGAGTCTACAAGTTTGAATAGAGGGGTGAGTGAGAAATGATAGAAGGAAAGACAGACTCTAGTGTTTAGGTAAAACACAATTGAGTGGAGGAGTGGGTGAAGGAGAAAAAATTAGATGAAAGAAAAGGCTGCAGAGTTTTAGGTAATAGCTGAAGAAGGTATTGAAAAGCTACAAGTCCATTTGGAGAGGAGGTGAGCATGCAGGGTGGTTTTAAAGGTGGCAGGACATTGAAGTGTGTGAATACTTGTAGGTAGACTTTTCCAAATTTTAGCCATGACCCAGGAGTATAAATGCTGACCAGCTGGTAGTTTTGGTTTGAGAGTTTGCAAAAGGTTCTGATTTTAAGATCTTAGGGCCTTGAGGGGTTAGAGTGGGAGAATAAGGTCTGAAGGGCAGGGCAGTCTTGAGATTTATTAATTAATTTGTGAGTGAAAGTTAGTTGAAGATAGGTTAAGTAGTGGGGGGATTTCAACCATTGAAGTTTACTGAGGGCAATACAGTGGTGTGTAGAGTGGTGACTATTGGTTGCAAATTTGGTTATCTTGTTATAACATAATTCTAGTTTGGTTATCAGGGAAGCCTGGAGGTTGGTTAAAAGTGGTGCTCCATAAAGTAAGTAAGTAATGAAGAAGGTAGGATGAAGCAAATATTTATTTTGTGGGAAGGGAAAGGGATGTTGCTATGTCTATAGAGGATACATATTTTTTGTGGGTCTTACTGATGTTACTGTGAACATGGAAATCATACCTGAGGTTTTCATCAATTATTACCCATAGTAGTTTTGTGTGGGTCACTAATTCAATTTTAGTGGAATTATGGGAGACAATTGTAAAACTGGGTTATTAATGGATGTATTTTTCTTGGAAGTAAAGATCATTAGTTTGGTTTTATTGGGGTTTAGGGAAAGGCGATTGTTATGGAGCCAAATCTCTATTGAAGAGAATGCAGTTTGGGTGATTTGCTATAACAGGGATGGGTTATAAGCAGAGCAGATTATTGTGGAGTCATATGCATACTGAACCAGAGACCCCTGCTGAATTGCTTGGTGGAGGCTGTTTATAAAAATGTTAAATAGAACGGGGCCTAGTATAGAGCCTTATGGGGCACTTGTAGTGCTATGAATGTAGGGAGATATGGAGTTTTGCCATTTGATTGCATGTATCCTGTTTGAAAGGTAGCTACTGAACCAGTTGAGGGAGGGGATTGATAGTCCTATGTTGGTCAGTTGAGAGAGGAGTATAGTGTGGGAAATTGTGTCAACGGCTTTAGAGAGGTCCAGAAATAGAGCTGAGACAATGTTTCCTGAGTTATGAGCTTTGCTAATTAAATATAAGAAGGATACAAGAGCAGTGGAAGTACTATGACCAGGTCTTAACCAGTGCTGTGTTTGGGAAAGGATTTATCTTTTGTGGAGGAAGTGAAGTAACTGCTTCTGAACACATTCTCCTACTAGTTTGGAGTTGGGGGAGAGAATAGTAATGGGATGGAAATTAGAGATTTCTGCTGAAGGTCCTCCTTTGTGAAGTGGTAATATGATTACTTTTTTTCCGAGGCTAGGGTTGTAAGATTCTTGAATGGATCTGTTTATTAGAATGCTAATGGGGTAAGCCACAGAGTCAACGGCAATTCTGAGATCCTTTGAGAGAAGACTGTCAGTGGCATTAGACCAAGGCTTTAGATTCATGAGGAGTCTTTTAGTGGTTGTGGTGGGGATGGTACAGAGATTGAATTCTGCCGGGGGGTGGGTTGTTCTGGGTTGGTGTGGTTGGAAGGGAGAGAGGGGTGGGATGGTTACATGTAGATGAGTTAGTGGGAGGGGGCCAAGTCTGACAATGTTGAGGTAGGTAAGTGTTGGGTGGGGATTTATTTTTTGAAAGCAGTAGAGAAAAGTTGGCAGTTATATTGGTAATAGAGTCAATAAACTAGGAGTTAAAGATATGTGCTAGTTGGTCAGGAGTTTTGTCTGGGTGTGGGCATGGATTAGATTTTATACCTGGGTGTAAGAGATTATTGATGGATGACCAGAATAATTTAGGGTTGCTTCTGTTATTATTTTGCAGGTTCCAGTAGTATTCCCTTATAGGTTCATAAGTTCATAGGTGTGGGTCATGACCCCCCCTTCGGCATCTCGGCACCTGTGGGTTTGACTCCATTCCCCCATTGGGTCCGGGGAGGCTGGGGAGGGCAACTTCCTTACTGGTGGCCCAGGATGTTTGTTTTCCTTTGGCATTCGATGCAGTGGAAAGGATGCTCTCAAGTGGGTCAAGACCCCTGACTATTTCCTCAGATTCCATCCCAGCTCCCTCGGCTCTGGATGCAACCTCAGCCATTTTGTCCACTCAGGGACAGCCTGTGCCCGATGTGCCCCAGACGGTTTCCCTTGCAGAACAACAAACAGTTTGCAAGTCCGATTCGGACAGTCTCACTGAAGAGGCTCCTCACAAGCAGACATGCAAAAGGAGGCACCTGGAGTCCTCCCCAGAGTCCCTCGCTGAGGACACCGACCTGGAGGTGGAGGAAGGCTCTCCCAGATCACCCCCTGATGATGTCTCCTTTGGAGACATCATGGAAATCCTGCACCAACAGGGGGTGGTCTGCCCCCAAGCCTACCTCAGACAAGTCGGTGTTTCTGTAGGCCTTTGGCACGGGCCCATCTATTTATTTATTTATTTATTTATTTGTAGTTGTTTTACCAGGATAGTCCATTGGGCCAAAAAAGAACCCATTTTCAATGGAGTGCTGGGGAGAAAAGCTCCAAATACAAGCAAAGATTACAGTCATGGTTTTATGTTACATTAAGTACAAATATTACAGAATAGTAAAAAACAATTACATTAGAAAGAACACTGTATATATCAACTAAATAAGAAAGCACTGCATTTTAGAGAACATTGCATTTTAAAGGTATATTTTCTGAAGGAAATAATACACTTTATAGATTATAAGTAGCTTGTTGCTCATGACTTAGCACATGCTAGAGCAAGCTGTAAGAATTAGAGAATGAAGTGAAGTAGATGTTGCCAGTGTAAAGAGGAGAAGGGCTTATGTGGGGTGGGAACAGGAGGATTCCCACAGGGATATTAGATGTAAGTGAAGTGATTTTTTGAATAAAGAGTGATTTGTGGTGATGCGAATGAATGGTGGTAGGGAGTTCCAGAGGCGTGCAAGGGCAAAGGATAGGAGATTTTTACCTGGGGGACGAGTTGGTTTATACAATTCTATTAGGTTTTGGTTGTTAGATCTCAGTAGTCTATCTGGGAGGTGCATTTTAAAGGTAGAAGAGAGAAAGGGCCAGAGGGAGGGGTTGAAGATGAGTTTGTGAGCAAGAGTGAGTTGTGTGTAGGTGAGATGATTGGATAGTTCTAACCAACGTAGTTTATGGAGGGATACACAGTGGTGAGTGGAAGACTTATTGCTGGTGGCGAACTTGACAGTTTTGTTATAGCAAGAGGAGAGTCAGGTCTTAATAGAGGACTGTAGGTTAGTTAGGAGTGGTGCACCATAGAGGAGAGAAGGGATGAGAAATGTGGTAGAGAGGGTAAATTTAGTGGAAGGGGTGAGGTAGCGATTTTGTCGGTAGAGCATGCCAAGTTTTTGGTGGGTTCTTTTAATATTTAGTTGTATGTGGGAGTTGAATTTGAGTTGGTTGTCAATGAGGACCCCTAGTAGTTTGGCCTCAAATACCAATTTGAGAGATGTGTTGTTGTGGCAGGAGATGGAGAATGTGCTAATATTGATGGAGGTGGCTTTAGAGGGGGTGAATACCATTAGTTTGGTTTTTGAAGCATTGAGTGCTAGGTGATTTTCTTTCATCCACTGTTCTGTGGTTGAGAATGCGTCTTGGGTAAGCTTTAGCAGTGTGGGGATGGAGGTGGCAGAACAGATTATAGTTGAATTGTCTGCATATTGGATAAGATTTGTGTAAGGGATGGAGCGGTGGAAGTCATTTATAAATATATTGAAGAGGAGGGGACCCAGGATGGATCCCTGGGGGACACCGGTAGGGGTGTTAATGAATGAGGAGGTGGCTTTGTTCCATTTTACTGCTTGTTGTCTGTCGGAGAGGTAGCTGTTAAACCAGTTTATAGAGGAGGGGGATAGGTTTAGTTTGGAGAGTTTAGCAAGAAGAAGACTGTGAGAGATGGTGTCGAAGGCTTTAGACAGGTCAAGTAGGAGGGTAGATACAATGCTGCCAGAGTCACGTGCTTTATTTACAATTTCAAGGAAGGAAAGCAGGGTGGTCGTAGTGCTGTGTCTGGGTCTAAATCCATGTTGTGTGGGAGTTAGTAGGTGATTGTCAGTAAGATAGGGTAGGAGTTGTAGATGGATGCATGTTTCTAGAATTTTGGAGATGGGAGATAGGATGCTGATAGGACAGAAATTAGAGATATTGTTATTGTTGCCTCCTTTATGTAAGGGAATGATAAAAGCCTTTTTCCAAATCTGGGGTCCAAGACCTTCTTGGATAGAACAATTGACTAGAATACTGATGTGGAAGGCAATGGCTTCTGCAGCTATGCTTAGAAAGTATGAGGGAATGTTATCAGGGCCATTTGAACATGGTTTCAGTTTCTGGAGGAGTTTTTTTATGGTAGATGTGGGTATGGGGTTTACTGAGAAAGGTAGGGGCTGAGAAGAGAGGGTGTTAGAGAGTGGTGATGATGGGGAAGATGTGAAAGGGGATGTAGAAGTGGAGGGTGAAGTATTATTAGAGAAGGGTGGAGGGTGTAGTGTTTGTGAAGGATGTGGTTAGTTTGGAAATGGAGTAGATGAAAAAGGAGTTACATTGTGTGGCTAGATCTATGTCTAGTGCATTAGGGTCAGGGCTGGGGTTTTCTATTTTGCTGGGATTAAGGAGGGTGGAGATACCTTTCCAAATTTTTTGTGGGTTTGTTTTATGATTGTTTTGGAGCAAGGAGAAATAATTCTGTTGGTCTGCAGTGATAAGCTTTTTGACTTTGTTACGGAGTGTTTTATATTCATTAAGTGTGGAGGGAGACTTGATTTTCTGGTGATGTACCCATGCTTTATCTCTAAGGTACATGATAGCTAGTGTGTTTTTGGTTAGCCAAGGGGCAGTTTTGATTTTTATTCTTTTTGATTTTATGAGGGCATGGCAATCTAAGACATTTACAAAAGTTGAGTTGAAGTAGGCAACTGCATTTTCCAGGGGTTGAGTTTTTAGAGGGTTCCAGTTTATTAATTTTAGGGAGTTAGAAAAGGTATCTGGGTTGAAGTTTTTTAGGTTGCGAGTAGTGATATAGTTGTGAGTTAGATGTAAGGGTGAAGAAAGTCGGTGTGTGAAAGTGGGGAGGTGGTCACTGAGGGAATCGGGAAGGGTGCCACTGTTAGAGAAACTTTGAGGGCGGGAGACTAAGATCCAGTCTAGGGTGCTGCCACGGGAGAAGTTTTATGAGGGCCTAGTTACGGAGTTGATTAGCTGAGAGAAATTATAGTGGTTTATATTTAGTGGATTTGTGGGAGACTGAATGGAGGACCAATTAGTATTCATGTCTCCCAAAATTATTGTTTCATTGTTAATGTTGGTTGAAAGCCATGAGAGGATGTCTTCGAGTATTAAAATATTGTCATCAGGGGGGATGTAATGAGAGGCTATACATGTGTATTTGTGTTTATTTACTTGAAGTAATGATAGGAGTAATTCAGCATTAGTGAAGTGGGGAGTAGGTTTGTTATAGGGAGTAACTGACAAAGAATATGAGTATAGGAGAGCCACTGCTCCCTCTTTTTGGGGGTTCTATCTTTTCTGATGATGGAATAGTTGGGTGGTGCTATTTCAGAGTCTTTTATGTGAGGTTTTAACCAAGTTTCAGAGATGGACAGGATGTCAGGTTTATTGTGTACAAGCCAAGCATGTAGGTTGGGGATTTTGTTGGCTATGTTTTGGGCATTTAGAGAAGCTAGTAGGATGGATTTAGATGTAGAGGGGAGGTGTGGGGGCCTGGGTTGGGATGTATATCTCCACATAGCAGGATGGTAGTTAGATGTTGGATTAGTCTGGAGAGGTATTTGGACTGCTTAGAATCTAGGTTGAGCTTTGTTAGAATTGTGAGGGTTTTGATGGTTAGAGAGGGGGTAGATTGGTTGTGTTGAGTAAAAAGTTTATAGGGAAAAAGTAGAAAATTATTTATGGGATATAGGCTGGGGGATATAGGGATAAGTGAGTCTGAAAGTGGTGGGGTATGTTGGTTGGTTGTGTGAAAAGATGGTGAGTGGTTAGTGGAAATTGGCTGGGTGAGGTAGTGGATATAGGATAAGTTGAGAAGTAATAGTAGTTGAATAGAGAAGGATATAGGTATTGAAAGCATGATTCTCTACTTCTTGAGTGTCCTCTCCCACGGATCCATTGGTGGACCTTATCATCTCCCAGGCATGGAAGGAACCAGACACTGTGCAGCCAATTCCGAAGTGCTCAGACAAGATCCTAAGTCCCCCTCAGATAGACCTAGTTGAAAGAAAGGGTTCCCTGTAGATGCTATGGTGATAGCAGCACCCACCAAGAAAGAACTAGCCCAAGAAAGTTCAATGGTGCATCCTTCCGACCATGAGTCCAGGACGATGGATCACCTAGGGAAGCGGGTGTATGCCTCAGCTACATTTTCCATAAGGGAGCTTGAATTATTTGGCACACATTATCCAACTACAGCTCGACCTTGTCAAAGAGCTGGATGAGTCATCCCTGGAGTCCATGTTGCTGGAAGATAAGTGCACATTCTCTATTTGAATGGGCACTCTAAAAGTGGTATCCAACACGCCCATGCATCTCGTCTCACATGACATCGAAGGAGCAGCAACGGCGGCCGGGTCAGGCTTTGCCATGAGGCGTCATGCTTGGCTCAGGCTGTGTTAGTTCATGGAACCCTTTAAGACATCATTTGCAAATGCCCCCTTATGATGGTCTAAGAGTGAAAAGGACAGGAAGACACTGTCTGCCATTGGGATCCTCGTCTCTAACCCTTAAACATCCTTCTCCAGGAATCAGCGAGGGTAAAAGATGTGGTTCCGAAAATCTCAGTATTCCCCAGGAAGCTCAGGACTCATCTACCCTCAGAGGCAGAGGGGGTTTTGATAGATGTCTGCCCATAGGCAGAGGGGGTCCGAGGAACATGGAGTCTTGAGAAGTGTTCTCAGACAGGCCCACACAGCAGCCCTGAGGGGTTGCCCGACTGCTCTGCTCTGGAGGCAGTTGGGGGTCATCTTTTGTTGCACATAATGGCATGGGAGTCCATGTCAACAGACCATTGGGTGCTTCAGATCATATCCAGAGGCTATTGTATCCCCTTTGTGGAATTCCCTCTTCCACCAAAACACCTCCCAGACGTACCACCTGTGAAAAGGGAGGTAGCAGCACTCAAAATACACAAACTGCTAGAGAAATTAGTCATCCAGCCAGTCCCTCACAACCAGTCTGGATTGGGCATCTACTCCAGGTTCTTTTTGGTGCCAAAATAGACAGGGGACTTAAGACCTATTCTGGATCTTTCCACCTTCAACATGTCAGTTGCCAAAGAGAAATTTCAGATGGTCACGTTGCAATCCATCTTGCCTTATCTGCAGGAGAAAGACTGGACATGCTCGATAGATATCCAAGACGCATACCACCATATAAAGATTCACAGACACTCCAGGAGATTCTTCCTCTTCTGGCTAGGAGTCAATCATTATCAAGTTTGAGCCCTACCCTTCGGTCTCACCACAGCCCCCAGGGTGTTCACCAAGGTCATGCCAGCTGTAGCGGCTCACCTGTGGCTTTAGGGGATACAGGGCTTCCCATACCTGGATGATTGGTTCCTTATTGCTCCCACCAAGTGTCTACTTTGTCAAGCCAGAGACTACTTTTTGAAGCTGTCAGATCACCTGGAAATCACTATTAACACAGCAAAATCTTTTCTGATTCCAGTTCAGGTGCTAGAGTACATTGGAGCAAGGATAGACATTCTGCAAATGAAGGCTTTTCTAACCCCAGAGAGAATTCGGAGCTTATGACTCCATGTGTCCCTGGTCATTCAGTCACACCTTCCATCAGCAGAGACGGTACTTTGAGCTTTGGATTCAGTGGCAGCCACTATTACCCTTCTTCCCTGTGCTTGTCTTCAGATGTGGGTTCTACAGTGGACATTAGCGGCCCAATGGTCATGGTTAGATCTGCCATTGACGCATTCTATACACATCAGCAGGGTTGGCAGGGAGTCCATCCTCTGGTGGATACACTCCTCAGAACTGGTTAAGGGACGTCCATTCATTGCAGCCCCTCCCCAAGCCACAGTGATCACAGACACCTCCCAACTGGGGGGGGGGGCATTGCTCTGGAAGGGCAGTCATAGGCACATGGTCCCCGAATGAGACCAAGTTGCATATCAATGTTCTAGAGATGAGGGTGGTCCTTTTGGTGCTGCAGGCCCTTCATGCCTTTCTCCCTCTGGGTACAATTGCAATACAGTCAGACAATATGTCAGTAGTCTGGTACATCAACAAACAGGGAGGAACCAGATCTTATCCCCCCTGTCACGAGGCCATGAGAGTGTGGGAATGAGCAATCTCAACCAGCCAGTTTCTGGTAGCAATGCACATTCCAGGATGGTCCAACATTCTGGTGGACAAACTGAGCAGGACTATTCTGATGGCTTATGAGTGGTCTCTGAATCCTTCAGTAGCAGAGCAGGACTTCCTCGAGTGGGGTTGGCCTTGCTGTGATCTGTTCACATCTTCTTCCAACGCAAAATGTAGCGAGTTCTTCGCTCTGAACCGCCACAGGGGGAGTCCCCCAGAGATGCTCTAGTTCATCTTTGGCCTCCCAGTCTTCTCTATGATTACTCCCCATTACCTCTTATTTCAAAGTTCCTCCAGAAGGCTCACAGGCTGGGGAGCAAAGTGATCCTCATTGCCCTGTTCTGGCCTCGCCAAGTATGGTTTCCCCTTCCTCTGGTCTCATCTTCTAGCTCCTCCATGGATCTTAGAGCCAATTCTGGATCTCATCTCAAACCCCTCGGGGGTTGCACATCCAAACCTGGACAGTCTAAAGCTCACTGCTTGGCTGTCTCAGTTCCCGTGATAGCTAGGACTCCCAGTTTATCTTCTCCGGTTAAGACTATTCTGGTGGCAGGTCACAAATCGTCTGCCAGGAAGTTTTACCACAGTAAATGGAGCATTTTTCCATCTGGGCTTCTCAAAGGGATATGGATTCTTTCACAGCTCCTGTTCTAGAAGTCTTGGATTTCTTGGCATATATATTTCATCAAGGTGCTAGCTATTCTACAGTGAAAGTTCAATTGGCTGCCATTTCCAACTTTCATGTTGGGGAGAACATGGTTTCTTTAGCATCCTCTAAACTTTGTAAATCCTTTATTAAAGGTACCTTTCTTTTAAGACCCTCGGTGAAGGATCCTACTCCTCCTTGGGAGCTGACTTTGGTTTTGCAGGCTCTGGTTGCTCCTCCCTTTGAGCCGGCTGCATCAGTAGACCTAAAATTTTTATTTTGGAAAATGGCCTTCCTAGTAGCCATCACCTCGGCTAGGAGTATTTCAGAACTTCAAACTTTGTCTATCAACGCTCCATATATGGTCTTCCATAAGGACAGGGTGTCACTTCGTACCAATCCATTCTTTCTCCCTAAAGTGGCTTCTGAGACTAATATCAACCAGACAATTAATTTACCTGTATTCTTCCCAAATTTTCAGAACAGGGGTGAATATAAATTGCACTTGTTAGATGTACATAGACAACTGAGATTTTACTTACACAGAACTAAGACCTTTCGCAAGTCCGACCAGTTATTTGTGTCTTACTCTAAATCCTTTCTGGGCAAACCAATCTCCAAGGTAACTTTGGCTCAATGGATTTTTCATTGTATCCTTCAGGTATTCAAAGACAAGGGTATGTCGCCTCTGGGTCAAGTAAAAGCACATTCTTCCAGATTCATGGCTACCTCGGTGGCCTTTTGGTGCAGGGTGTCTCTGGATGATATATGTTCTGTTACTACTTGGGCCTTGTCTCATACCTTCATTTCTCATTATAAACTGGATATGATATCCAGAGGGAGAGCATCATTTGGCTCTGCAGTCCTCCGGAATATCCTTCCATTTGGGCCACCCAAGTGTTTAGTAGCTGGGACCTCTGCCCCACAGGTTGAAGAGCAAATGAAGTAAACTACTTCAGATAAAGAAGTTATGTACTCACCATAACATTCCATCTGAGTAGTTCTACTTCATTTGTCTTCAACCATCCCTCCCTCCTTCCCCCTGACCTTATGGTTTATTACTCTGTTAGGTAGGAGAGAGCACCTCTGCGGCTCTCCTGTTCTTACTGGTAGGTTTATATATAAACTGTTGTGATAAGGTCTTATTGGGTTGTGCTTAGGTAGATGGTACAGCAAACTCGATCTGAGGGAAGGAAGGAGATGGAGAGGTATTATGGGTAAGTAGAGGAGCTTGGAACTCGGATCAGATGCTGGTGAAACTGCCGTCTCAGATCCGATATGGATCCATAACCCCACAGGTTGAAGACAAATGAAGAACTACTCAGATGGAACGTTATGGTGAGTACATAACTTCTTTTTTTCTTTATTCATCTATGTAATTTATGTATCTAATTTTTTTATTTTCATATTTTAGTTTTTTTTTTTATTTTATAATTGTACGTTAATGTTTGTGTTTATTACTACAGCACAGCAGGTTAGACAGGTCCCACGTGATCCACCTACTCTCAGGACCAAGGTCCAACACATCTGGGCTGCAGCCTGGCAGCACCCCCTCTGCTTCTCCTGCACTAACTGGGCCCACAGGTAGTTCGGCCCCAGAGGATAGGCCTGCAGTCCCCTCTGGCAGCAGTGGTGGAGGGGGTGAATTTATCACCAGGAATGAGTTGACAGGTATGGTGCATGGGATTGTGCACTACACAGTGGACACATGCCTACATTGGATGGAGTGCCTGCTCTCTGTCCTGGTACAGAGTAGCCATTTAAGATGCACATGTTGGGCACTGCAGCCACAGGCATAGTGAGGGGACAGTGGTGACAGTCCACTGGGAGAGGACTCAATTCCCACTGTCACCCTTACTGACATCCATGAGACCTTGATTTCCCCACCCTCACCCCAGCCATGGTGTTCCCCCCTTGTGTCCTTCACCATCCCTGTATATTGTCTTGTATGTCTTGTCCGTCAGGAATTACTTCCTCACCTTGCCAACTTGCCTGCCCCAGACATGCCTATGTCTCTTCTCCAACATTCCTCTGTCAGGAAAAAAAAGGGGCACCTGTCCCCAAAAAAAATTGTCCTATACATATCTCTCCATTTCACACATGTCTACTTGGCACACTTGATTTGGTCCAATTGGCTATACAGTATGACTATGTTGTTGTCACCTCTGTCTTTGGAGGTGACAGTCCAAATTCAGCTAATATTGTATATATCTGATCAGTTTTTACTGTTGAAGAAATGGATAGCTATGGTTCATTCCTGAACCCTTCCAGCACATTCCTGCCCTCCTTTCACTTTGTTTCCCCCCTGTTTGCTCCCCATTTCACCACTTTCCAATCTTCTCCATTTCTTTTCTTTAAAGAATCAGTTTGCAATGGTGCTTAATGCACACCATCGCTAAGCAATGGTAAAAGGCAGTAGTAGGCAGTTCTGTGACTGTGTTGGTCCAATGGAAAGTGCATGCTAAGCCACATAGCAGGAATATACTTGCCGGAACATAGTACATATCATGCCCACAGTCATACTTTTGCTATTAACTAGACAATACATAGATTAATAAATAATTAAATAACTGTCATAAGTCATATAAATATTATATAAGCTACACTAGGTCAACTGCTATAAGTGAGAGTGACTATAATGTGAATTGGAACAACATTAAAATTGAATGACATACACTGCATTGAAACCCTGGACCATATGGATGTTAGCCCTGCATTGACAGCTATTGCCATAGGGAAGTTGAGAAACCCCTTCTCTATGTTTCAGTTCATTGCTATATACTACAGTGTCACAACAGTAAAACAAAGACTGTACACCCTGTACTAGAACCTGGGACTATCTAGACCTCAGAACTAGATTTAACACCTGCTGCCACAGAGTAAGTTGCATAACATCCCCTAAGTTAGTCTTTATTATTAAGTTTTTGCTGTTAAGCAGGTTTGCACGATGCAGAATTACATTAATAGAAAGCATCTGGTTTCTATTTTTGACTGACTGAGTCCTGTCTGCTGCCTGGGTGGTCCAGTCATCCATTTTGCACAATGCCACTGTACATGCAAAACTGATTAGCATAGCCAAAATTGTTTGTGCTAAGTGGTGCATTGTGCAAACAGTGCATCCCTCATCACCTACTAAAGTAAGACAGAAGGAGGGGAAAAAAAAGGGAAATGCAGTTAATTACTACACAGGAGGTATGTCTGTAGAGGTCTGGATTTCAAATCTCACTAAAATGCAGCTTCAGAAAACAGGATGGGTGCCTTATCCCTGTTTGCTACACAAACAGCTTGGCAGCAAACAACTTTAAGTTATCCATCACACAACAATCTTCCACAATGTATTTTAACTGATATCAAGTCATCAGCTGTTATTTATACACATACTATATGAAATAGATTTGGATGTACTGCACTTAGTGATCACACAACCTGTTAGGACTATTGCTTAAATTATACTAATCTGTGTTGCTTGGCCATTCAGCAGTTATCTGACCAGTATTCAGAGATATGCAGTGAGAAAGCCAGTCTACCTCATTTACCTTGCATTGTGTGTGTATATTAACTGGTAATAGTATGATGTGCAGTTGTCAGCAAAAGAAGGCCATGCTGGATGGCACAAAAAGCATACACTGTTCTTTTGGTGGTGAGAGCAAAGGTGAATTCCTGTTATGGCACATGCAAGGGTACACTGTTCTTTTGAGGGGGTGGGCCAAGCTGAGGTCATGTTATGGCACAACTTCTGTATGTAAAGATATTCCATTACAAACATATGATGCTAAACTGAGGTCATGCATTGATCACCAGTACTTTGGAGAGTTATGAATGTGTAAATCTTGCATGGCTGAAGACTACTACTTTCTAATGGACACTTACAAGTTAAATGACTCTCTGCTGTCACATGTTACTTGATTTTTTGTACACATCTCCCACCTTTTATCTGCTTACTGTACCACATGATGAAATACAAGTACATGCCATAATGGTATTATAAATTACAGTACATGTTCAGGATTTACCTTGTAAATGTGGTGTCTGTGCTCCACACTCTGTGGAATCCCTAGGAAAAAACAGTAATTCTCAGCTGTACAGATTTTTGCAGACTGTCCAGATTTTTGCCTTATATTTTTAGTTCATTTTTCATAAAATTGTAGCTTTCTGGCAACTTAGTGGCAAATCATTAAAGACTGAAGTTAGAAAATAATGACAAACATTTGAGTTTTAGACTTCATACCATTCAGAAAATCCATGCTAATGCAAAACCTGTTATTATATCAACTTTCTAAGTTTGTAAGAGCAATATTTAAAAAATGTCCCTATTTGTACCACTTTTTTCATGGCTTTGTCCAGATTTCTTATTCTAAGAGGTTGAGAGGTATGTCTGAATGGATGTTTTATATCTTGTTGAATAGCTTCACAAGACTGATTGATTAGCATGCAGTTCACTTGCTTATCCAGTAATTAACATCTCTGGAGCACAGGCTAAGACAGATGCAATCCATTAATAATGTACTCCATTATAAAAAGGCAAATGTGTAGCTAGCCAAACTGACATTGAGGAGAGTTAGTATATTGTTCACTTCACTAAGACAACCATGTTTCTTCCCAGTATATCTCTACAGAGGAGTATTGCACTCCCGCAGGTATGTTCCCATTTTTTTACCTACATAATGTATATGCTGGAATGTAGTTAAGAATAAAAGTGAAGTAATGGCTGTCACACTTTAATCTGTATACATTACTTAAAAGTGTAATGATGGCATGGCCTTGGTTGTCAAGCCAATTCACAGGTACACAGCATTGAGAATACCTGAAAAAGTAATGCTGTGTTATAAATATGTACACGTTACATGGACAGGTCCTTTGATAGCACTTTTACTACTTCAAAGATGTTTTGTTAGCACAATGGGTCCTTAGTCTGTCATTTTGTTTTGGAAGTGAACAAAAGATGAGTTAGTGCTAGGGCACTATCTAGACTGGTTTGTTATTTTAGGTGGATGAGCATATTTTACTTACTGCTATGGTACAAACAATGATTTGTTTCTCTTGTTAGTCTACTTGTTTTGCATTCTCTGTCTTGTTATTTTTTTAAATATGCAGACTCTTTCATGTTTATCCAGGGAGGAATGCTGACGGTCCTCCTTTGCTACTTTATCCCTAAACAGTTAATTTTCAGTTATGTGATCCTCATATGTATTATCATTCTTTTGTCTTGTAGGACACAATATGTCTGCTCATTGTAGGCACCCATTTACAGATGCAAGGAATAATCTGATAATTGATACCTTAAGGAAACATGCTGCTGTGCTGCTATCCAGGGGGTGGGCCAATATGGCTGAGCATACAACCCTCTGGGATGAATTAGTTGCCATCATCAGCAGCTGCAGTGGCACATGATCGTCAAGTCACAGATGTAGCCCCTGCTGCACAACCCCCTCTCACTGCCACTGAGGAATTCCTGGCAAACATTGCCATCCAGGACAGCTCCCAGCAAACCATGGCACAGTATGTTGAGGATGTGGGTGCAACTCCTGCATCCCGAAAGGAGCTTCCAGGTATGTTTTGTTAGATGATAATTAGAATACTGTGGCACAGTGCAATAATTTCAATAATGTATTTGTCTGTGTCAGTTGTTTGTTGGCTAATTGCTAAAGTTATAAGTTTAATTTGAAGTTGTCAGCCACATTCTTGTTGATATTTGAGGCAATGCAGATATAGAGGTGTAAATGTATCACCCCCATTTTACTGTTAAATGTGATGATGTTGCCATTACCTCTTGCTTTACTTATTTTAGGACCGTCAAGAATACAGAGACACAAGCCTCCTGCAGATAGTAAGCCTAAGACATTTATGTCAGTACTGTAGATAAATTTCACTCATAATATGTCCTCTCAGGCCTGTTACATGTACTGCTGTACTGTCTGTAATAGTGACAGCAGTGTAATTTTTTAGCATATATTGCAGCATAGTAGTGCAGGTATTAATGTATCCCTGTATTTCTCCCTTTATATCATATGTGAACATGACAGTGGGAGTGTGGGCACTCTGACACCTGATGTCAGTTCTCAACAGACATGTCACTCAAAGGATGTTTAGGGCCATCATGGAGGCACAGGCACATTCTGAAAGGTGCTTCAGACAAATGCTCAGGGTTCTAGATGTGCACAATCTGACATACATGATTGCCTCCACCATGTAGCCATTTCAATGGATTGGTTGAATGACACGTTGGAATATGGAGTGTCTGTGATGGAACGAGGGGTTTATATCATGGACCGTACAGTGTCTGCAATGACACATCTGCTGGGAGTTGTCCATGTGGACATAGCCACAACATCTACTTCTAGCCAATGTGGCCATGCCTGATCGAACTCCTGTAGTAGCAGTACTTCCCCTGCTCCATCAGGGAGTGTGCTGTCCACACCCACCCATGGCAGGCCATGCTTCATGGTCCTGGGTGTTCCCATGAAGGAAGCATGTCCAGCAGACAACAGTCACATTCAGGTAGTAGCACTGCATCTTACCTTGAGTGTGGAGGTATCAATGCATCTCCTGGCAGAGCCAGGTCTCATGGTCAGGGGTGACAATATTGAGACAACTCTACCATGCATAGCACACACCTGTCCAACATAGCAAGACACAGAGCTAGCAGTGAGCTTGGCTGTGTTCATGCACACTGTCACACATGACTTTCAAATGGAGGACCCCTACAGACAGACACACACACACACAACAATTACATGGTTCAGCCTGCCTGCTTCCCATTCTTACTCAAACATACTCAATAACCTTTGTTGTCAGCCTAGGACTTTTGTCCCCCCATAACACCTTGTACAAGTGACGATAACTGTGCCATATCCCTGATTTCTCTCTTTTGGATTCAGGGAATCTAAAGCTTTGCATCTGATGCACAGGGTGCTTAGCTACTGTACATTATTGCTTAGTATATCTACATTTGTGTTGTTTATATGATAATTGTACCTGTAAATTATATCTGCCTTGCCATGTTGTAAAGTGGATAGCATCATCATTTTACTACTTTATAGTATATTCTCTTGTAAGGGTTATGAAGTCAACAACTGCAATGTGTTTCTATCTGTTCTCTTTAATGACTATCCAATACAAACGTATGGTGCACATCATAAGTCAGGTCATCACATTCAGATATCTGTATTGCATGACAGTACTATAGTATAATCTCATCAGAACAGTATAGTATCATGCTCTCTCTTGCATGAAGCTCACCAGAAACATGCATCTGCAGGACACCCCACAGGGCTTTCTCATCAAGCTAACATAAAGCCTGCAACCATGCCATGATGTATGTACACAGATTAAAACACATGTCACCTTTAATCTATCTTGCATCGCATGATGTGATGTCTGCCTGAGATCCAGTCCACTGTCTGATCATGCCCTGGTGAGATACATGCATATACAATACTCATGAGCATTGTCTGTTTTACATATTGGAATAACAGTGTCCAACCTGCTGGTGTAAAATGCTGTCTGTAATATCAAGTTACAGCTCACTCACACACACACACACACACACACACACACACACACACACTTGACTACAGTAAGATTAGAAACCCTACCTATCTAAGTAGAGAGACTACAGACCACAGTAATTAACACATGTACCACAGCACAAGTCTGATTTATACAGGTGTGTAGGTTAACTTATAGTAGATTTTATCTGCGGGTGGATCTGTAAGAGACAACAGCTTGGGAGGCCAGTATGGACAGAATGTGTAGAGATGAGAAGCTATCAAAAACAGGGCCAGTCATGCCATTGGAGAAGTAACTGTAGGATAGCACTTCTATTCTGCTGACTAGACTAGACACACACACAGTGAACTGAATTGAGTACAGAACCCCTACCTATCTAGATGCACAGACTACAGAACATAGTACTTACACACACACCATGGCACAGGTCTGACTTATACAGGAGTGCAAGTGAACTTATAGTAGATGACATCAGCAGGCCATGTGAGGAACAAAAGCTTGGGAGGTCTGCGTAGGCACATAGATTCATAGTGTCATATGAGGCTAATAGCCTAATAGTACTAGGCTTCTTAGAAGCCTAGCTGTACAACAACACAAATACCCTTATTGAGCATATTTGGATGTTTGAGCTTAGCAAAGCAAGGTTGTGAATGCCACCAACTGGCACTGTCCATGAGAGAGCACACAACATTATAAATTGGACTGTGTCTTCTGGATGATATATGTGTGGAATAAAATAAATAGAGACCCCAGGGGTGTAATGCTTGTGGGTGTGTGACCAACACATGAACTGGAATCAGACAGCATCATATATATATTTCCTTAGCACATTAGGCCATACTTCTCAACCTTTTATAGCAAGAAACCTGGACAACCATACATATTAGGTTGAAAAAAAGACCAAACATAGGGACACGTTTTACATACTGCTCTTCCAAATGTATACAGTTGATAGAATAACATGTTTTGCATTAATGTGAATTGTCTGATGGGTAGGAGTTTTGAAATTCTTAAGCCTGTGATTGTTTTCTGGCTTCAGTACTCATGTATTTTCAAATTATTTGCCAGAAAACCAACTTTTTATGAGTAGCAGAGCAAAAATGTGATGCAAAAATCAGGGCAGTTTACAAAAATCTAAACAGTTGAAAGGTATGCATTGGGCAGCAAATTTGAGCTATGGTTAACTAAGCGTACGCGCATGCACAATACAGCTGATTGCATGTAGGTAAACAGTGCACCAAAGCATGCTATATTGCTAATGTGCAACAGTTACTCCACACTGGGATTTTGTCATGGCCAAAAGCATTTATTGAATGTATCCAGTTTTTATGTCTGCCTGTCTGCTTCCTAGGTGGTCCAGTTTCAGCAATGCTGTGCTTCACACAAGCCACATAAGCACAGCCAAACCTGCAGTTATTTGTGCTATGAGGCACATTGTAAAACCAGTAGAATAACAAAGAAATGTAGGAAAACAAATAGAAAGGGAGATATGCATGAGCTGAGTAAGATCAAGGTATAACATACACACTGCAAAATGATACTGCACATCAGATATTTCTACATAGTTCAGGATGAACTCTTACACCACTGCTGATTCAGAAAACAGGATGGATGTCTTAGCCCTCTTTGCCACACAAACAGCTTTGCAGCAAAGAAGTGAATTCATTGTTCACACAAACAAATACTTCAGAATGTACACTGCTATGAGATCTTCAGCAGAGACTTGTACTTTTAACCCTCTTTATTATATATGGGTTTATTCCACTTACTGATCATATAACCTGTTAGGATTCTGCTTGCAAATATACAGATTTGTCTTACTTGTCTGTGTTTCTTGGTATGTCATCAGACATTTAACATTATTAACATAACATTAACATTTATTAAAAAGAAGGGAACAAATCTTAAAGAGATGTTCAAAAGGAAAAGAAGAGACAGAAATGTAACCAAGAAATTGGGTACTTTTAAATGCGGAGCTTGTCACCAATGTCATGCAATTATAGATGACACAGGGGTATATTTACCTTCTAGAAAAATGAGGATAAAATCCCCCACACATTTCACATGTAATTCTAAGGGGGTTGTATATTTAGTGGTGTGCATGTTCTGCAAAAGTTTTTATGTTGGTAAGACGGAAAGGGAACTTAGAAAAAGAATGTATGAGCATTTTTACGAAATAGCAAAGAATAAAGAAACTAATGCACTATACAAACATTCCCTTATATGTCCAAACCACAATTTTAAATTTATGGTAGTTGAGCAGGTAGAACAACAGCCTCGAGGGGGGGGACTGGGAGTCCACTCTCGAGTATAAAGAGCTAACATGGCAGTTAAGATTAGATGCCAGTAACTGGCCCGGTTTAAATGATACTATCAGTATCAAGCCAGTTTTAAAAATGAGAAGGGCCAGACTATAATCTACCTGCTACAATACATGTTTGTAGAAAGTTTACTAGAATGGTGACATTTTACATTTTTACACTTTACATTTTATATGGTACGATAAATTAATGGTAACTAGAGAAAATTATACATAAAAAGGGGGGGTGGGTTGGAAGGGTTAGAACATACACAATGTGTACCATTTGTTTTATTTATGTTTTTAAGGATAAATACATTTAAAAGGCACTGAATAGGTTTAAATTTAAAATTCAGTTTAAAGAAACATTGTGTTTTGTAACGACATCTACATGCACTGGCTTGTAGTTCAAACAAATGATAAACTGCATAATTTGTATGCAGCACACAGCAAACAACAATGGTAACTGAATTTTAGTGCCCAATATTGGTTCAAAGAGTGTTAATTATTAATGACAATTGGTTAATGAAGTACAAGTTTTGTGGCTTAATTAGAGCCTAACAACTATTTAAACAGTTGTTTGGGAATACTAAAATTACTTGACAAAGCTTAGAACATCCAAGTGAAAGCGCTTGTGGATACTCTTCTTGTTTTTGTTTGTAATAAAAGATTTTTACACTTTGAAACAACTTTCGTTTGGTGTCTGGATTCCGTGGCGGATATCTTATTTGCTTCTTGGTCTTTGGTTCTACATTTGGTTTTGCCGTTTTTGTGAGTGAAAGAATTAACAATATTAACAACAATAGGAATGCTCAAAACACTATACATAATCATAGTAATGAGATGGTTCAGCAACAGCATGATTGTGTTATGGTCAACGAACCTGGAACAAGTGGTCAACAGGTTTTTCCGAAAGGTCAGTACAATCAGCAGAGGAAGTCGAATAACAAACGCAACCAACGGAGGCATTAACTCAGTTTGGTGAATGTGGTCCCCAGATTTTAACAAGTTGTAGTGGGGACTTTCAAGTTTACAATTTTACTGTGTTGCAAATACCCCAAGACATTGTTGAGTTTTTTTCAAAAGGTTTTACTTTCGTACCGGACTTCCACATGAATACAGTTAAAACCATTTTGGACCTTAAACTATTTGTACGTAAACTCAATCTTAATGCTCTCATGGGACCCACTAATCCTTTTTCCAGTTCTCTAAGAGTGTCTAGCTTATTTAACCCTTCCCTGCATCCAAATTTGCTTCTGTTTGAAAAGATGAGTAAAATTGATTTAAGAACTTTAGGTTCTAATACATATTTAAACAGGAAAGACATAAGAAATGTTAATGATGCTGAATACGATTTCATATCTTTATTACATAATTGTAATATAAGAGTGATGAAGCCAGACAAGGGAGATGGTCTAGTTGTTATGCATCAAGATATGTATGTTGAAAAAATGAAGTTACTCCTTAATTCTCCAGCTTATGAGCTTGTGAGTCAAAATGAGCTTAATATAGCCTATAGAAAAATCAGATCTGTATTACAGGACTTATTTTTGGAAGGTTCCATTGATATGGACTTGTATAATTATCTATCAATTTTAGCTCCAAAGACTCCAGCATTATTTGGAATGCCCAAAATTTATAAGAGCATTACCAACCCCCCTTTTAGGCCCATAGTTGATGGGCGAGGGTCGATTACTTATGGGTGTGCCAAATATGTTGACAGTTTATTAAAACCCTTAATTTTAGGAGAAAGACAAATCTCCAAAGATCCCTGGAGCTTTTTGACAGATTTAGCTAAAGTTCCTTTCCATCATGATCATGTATTTTTAACCGTAGATGTTAAAGATCTTTATACGGTGATCCCACAGAACATACGTCTGGAATGGATTAGGGATTTTATGCATGAAAGACGAGCTAATGAAAATAGTATTTATTTGATTGAAACCCTCCTTCATTTAGTTCTTACTAACAATTTTATGTGGTTTGAAGGGCAAATCTACCTCCAAAAAACCGGTGTAGCCATGGGCTCCCCATGTGGAGGTAGTTTTGCCAACTGTGTGATGGCCCACTGGGAAAAGACCTTTCTTTTTAACAATAATTTATTTATTAATAATGTCGCCTGGTATACTCATTACCAGGATGACATGTTTTTTATTTGGAAAGGTCCCAGTGAGCTTATTTCAGTATTTATTTCTACTATTTCAGCTTTAACTGATTTTTTAGACTTTACTTACGAAACACAGCAAGACCACATTAGTTTCTTGGATGTACATTTACACAAAGATTTTGAAAGGGGTAAGTTTAAGAGTACAATTTATAGGAAACCAACTTACTCAAACTCATTTCTTCATTACACAAGTTGCCACCCTCACCACCAGAAAAGAGCGGTCATAAAGGGCCAGATGGTGAGGGCGGCGAGAATGGTTTCTGAAGAAAGTGACTTTTTAGATGAATTTTTATTTTTGGAATCCATGTTTATAAAAAGAGGGTATCCAGCTTCTTTTATAACTAAAATTTCCTCTGAAGTTATCTATAAGAGGAAGTTAGGGCACTTTAAGCCCCTACTGGTCCAAACAGAACATGAAGAGAATATAGACAGAGATAACTTAGGATCTGATACTTCTAATTCAGTTTCAAAAGATTTTCGAGTAAGTTTTTTATGTACTTATAATTTGGAAAGTTACTTAATTAGAGAAGTTATTAATAAAAATTGGGTTTTAATATTGGAAGACACCGGTTTGAATACATTTTTAGGTGACAAACCAAGGATTACTTATAGGAGGGGTCCCAATATTAAAAAGTTATTGGGGCATCAGGTTAAAACTAATAATTTTAAAAATAAAGGTATGTTTAAGTGTGGAGCATGCCTTCAGTGTAAGTTTTTACACACTGACAATCAAGTGAAAATTAGAAATAAACAATACAAAATTCAAGGTAAATACTCCTGTACAACCAAAGATGTTGTCTATGCTGCTTTATGCCAGGTCTGCACAGTATTTTACATAGGCAAAACTGAGAGAGAATTAAAGCAGCGTATCTACAAGCATCAATACGCAATTAATAAGCATGATACAATGAATGCCTTAGCAAGGCATTTAGTGGATAATCCTGAGCATACTTTTAAGTTTGCAGTGTTACTTTCCTTGTTCTGCTTCCTGCCTGTTGTTTGATCTTGGGAAGGCGTGTGAAGTCAGAAACTGCAATGTGTATCATTACTGTCTAACCTCTCTTTACGGATTTTCCAGTACAAAGATATGGTGCAAAAATAAGGCCATGTAGTGAGCATCAGTGTACTTCAGAGGTAAAACTGTGTAAACACTTGCACCACATCACACTCAGCACATAGTCCCCCAAAACCTACACCACCAAAACACACACATAGAAACACAAAACACACACCTACATACATGGAGGCACTCAGTAAAAACCTGCCCAAGCAACAGGGACCTCCAAAGCAGAAACACAAGCATCCTCGACCCCCCCCCAACACAACCCAATGACACATAGCCCACAAACTCAGTGTGCCACTCAACCACAACCCATAAGGCATAACAATGTACCCAACACTCTAGTCATAGGTGACTCTATAGTCAGGCACACCTATGTTCCACTCACCAGGCTAAACAAGGAGAAAGTTACTGTCAGCTGCCTGTCAGGTGCCACGATCCGCCACAAAATGCATGCACTCAGGTTCACTCCACAACAAGTATAAATATGACTCTGTCGTTGTCCATGTTGGTGTGAATGACCTGAGACATACCTCCCTGGACTACATGAAAAGAGACATGGAGGAGCTGTCTGATCTTGTAGCCCAGGTAGGTATGACCCTAGCCTTGAGTAGCATCCTACCATCACCCAGAATTATATCACAGTACAAGGACAAAATGATTGACTTCAACAATTGGCTAAGCTTCTGGTGTCATTCTAAGGGGATCCAGTATCTGTCTGCCTGGGGTGACATGATCGACAAACCATGATGCTTTGCTAGAGATGGCCTGCTCCTGTCACCCCTGAGATTCCAGATACTGGCTAAGGCTCTAGCCACCTCTATAGTGCCTTTTTTAGGCAAGGTTCAAATGACAAATTCACCACTGTAACAGGTATAAGCAAGCAATATCTGAGGGTATTGCTTCTCAATGCTAGAAGTCTAAACCTCAAAATGCACTCACTCGAGGCACTCCTTAAAATGGAGAACATCGACATCTGTGCAGTGACAGGGACCTGGTTCAAGGCTATAATTCATACCACATCTTTCGGCCACCTAACCTGGACCGAAACACTAAAGGCGGAAGCGTGTCCATATTCATTAAGGATATCCACACCTCCAGGCTAGTTGCATAATGCATCCGAGATTATCCAAGTTCAACTTACTCTGGGCAAGACCGCAATCCAAATTGTAGCTTGCTACAGATCCCCCACCATGCCAAAGGATTCCCACTCCTCATTTCTTGATACACTGGAAAATTTTAGGGCATAACCTAACACCCTAATAATGGGCAATTTCAACTACCCCACTATTAACTGGGAAAACTACTCATGTACCAACTTTTGTGCTCAGCATTTTCTGGAATTCATAAATTCCAATGCCTTGGATCAACTTATCTACACCCCCACCAGGGGCAGCAATATCCTACACCTGGTTATTACCAACATGGACAACCAGTGCTCCACACCAGAGGTCAATTCCTTGTTGGTCAGATTCGACCACAAGCTAATCACCCAAGACATCCACATCCCCCACCCCCCACCCCCATTAGGGAAACCACCATAAAAACTTTCTCCAAAGCCAACTTGACGCTACTTAAAACAGAAGTGGCAAACTTCACAACACCTATGCTGATGGACAATAGAGGTATGACTGCTGAATCCTACACAAATACACTTTATAAGCACTTACACAAGTACATGGATCATGCAATCCCTAACAGAACCAAGATGCTATCCTCCAAAAAAAGGAAGCCAATCTGGTGGTCCCCTGCCATAAACAAACTGTACAACAGAAGAAAGAAACTTTTGCAAAAAAGAATAAAATTCCATGAGTGGAGGACCTCCCTGGTCAGCCTCAGTAAGAAGTTGAGATCCCTCATAAAATCCTCCAAAGCTAGTTATGAAAACAAAATCGCCACAGACTCTAAAGACAACCACAAAGCATTCTATGACTATGTCAAGAATCTCAATGGCAACACTTAGATCTGCTCTGAGTTACAGCACAATGACACTAAATATACAGAACCAACTGATATTGCCAACATCCTGGCAGATAGATTCAGTGCTAACTTTACCCCCTTCTCATCCCCTAAAGGGCCCATCTCTATACAGGAAGAATGCAAAGCTCCTGTAATCACTGCTGCACAGGTAAAAAACGCACACTCCAAAGCCAAGAACACAGCATCCATGGGACCTGACAACATCCCAGGCTGTGTTCTACATGAACTACAGAACGAACTGGCACCCACCTAAGTACCATGTTCAATCATAGCCTCACCTCAGGCTAAGTGCCCTCTGAATGGCGTACAGTAACGGTTATCCCTCTCCACAAAGGGGAAGCCACCACGGACCCAGGAAACTACTGCCCCATTAGCGAGATGAGCCTGGTCTGCAAGGCTATGGAACTTATCATCATGGAACTTATAAACAATGACATTGGTAATCTCCAAACTCTGGACCCACCCAGTTCAGGTTTGTAAAAGGCAGATCATGTCTCCTAAACCTGATAGACTTCTTTAAAGTGGTCACCAAAGCCATAGATGAGGGTAAGGTGGTTCACACAGCCTATCTAGATCTCGTCAAGGCTTTCGACACCATCCCCCTCTCTGGAATTATGCATAAACTCACTAAACTAGGTATAAATCCCTATGTCACAAGATGGGTTGCCAACTGGCTCACTGACAGAACCCACACTGTGAAATTAGCAGACTCCAAATCCAACTTCAGACCAGTGACAAGTGGAGTACCACAGGGTTCTGTCCTGGGTCCTCTCCTGTTTGGTATCTACTTCTCTGAAGTACAGGCTAACACAGAAGGTCTTTGGCTAAT
Source organism: Protopterus annectens (assembly GCF_019279795.1). Taxonomy (NCBI): domain Eukaryota; kingdom Metazoa; phylum Chordata; order Ceratodontiformes; family Protopteridae; genus Protopterus; species Protopterus annectens. The sequence goes on along the minus strand of NC_056730.1, from coordinate 456,710,988 downwards.
GTAGTTCGCAGATGACTGCAAGCTAGGAGCCATAATCAAAACTCCAAAAGATGTGGACATCCTACAAAAGGGCCTCGCTGAGACAAATGCCTGGTTTCAAAGCCATGGCCTCAAGCTCAATGCCAAAAAGTGCATTGTCATCCCTTTTGGTAAAAACTCTGTACCCATGAACTACTACATAGGTGGAAGTCTACTTAACACCAAAAGTGTTTTAAGAGACCTTGGGACACAGGTGGACAGTAGTCTCTCCTTTGATAATCACATTGCCACAGTAGTCAGGAAATCCTTCTACATAGCACACCTCATCACAAAAGGTTTCTCATCCAGGAAAAAAGAGGTCATTGTTCCCCTCTACTCATCACTCATTAGACCCATTATAGAGTACAATGCCCCTTTTAGTATGTACCTCACAAGACATCTACAACAACTGGAAAGGCCGCAGAAATACCTCACACAGAGGATTACTGGCCTCAAACAGATGCCCTATGCAGACTGTCTCAAAAAACTGCAGCTTTACTCCATTGCATATCGCCTACTCAGAGGCGGTCTCTGCCTAACACACAAAGCTATGTCAAACCCACAGCTTTTGGACATGCTCCATTTAAAGAAATCCCAATCTCTCTGAGCTACATGCTCTAGGGACCTAAACCTTGTCACCACAATAAACAGAACATGCTGTAGGGACAGATTCCTGTCCCAGAGACTTTCCATACTCTGGAACAAACTACCTATCTATATCAAACAAAGCTCCTCATTAGCACTCTTCAAGAAAAATCTTGATGATTGGATGGGAGATAGGAAATTCACCCCGGGGATAAATTCTGTGGCTCTGCTTGACAGTGGCACAGGAAAATAATTTTCTTGGGTGGCAAAAGCCAGGGTACCTTTTGGCTAGGCTTATATAGGCCCTAGGACCAGTAGTTTCATACCTACCTATGAACCTATGAACTTGAGGTCTACTACTTAATAATGGACGCATATGAGTAAACTAAAGGTCTGTCTACTGTCACATGTTAAAGTACTTCTACTAAATACAAGTATATGCCATAGTATCATTCAAAAACTATACTCTAGGTTCAGGACTTACATTGCAAATGCAGCAGTGAACACATTTTGAGTTCATGGTTGACTCTGTCTGATACAAGTGGTACACAGCCAGTACATGGGGAGGTACAAATTGTGAGAGTTGCCTTGCATCAATTTTACTATGTGTGCAAGTGGAAGAAAGGTATTAGGCACCTAAGTGGTCAGTGAATGTGCTATGCATTGTCTTTTAGCCAAAGCAAGGGCATACTGAGCATGGCTACATCTGCTTGCAAGCACACCAGCTAGTGGTTCCCCCTCTGAGCCCTCCTCTGACTGTGGCTGTGGTAACGTAGGCATTGGTGGGGGATGTGTGTCCCTTCTCCAAGCTGATCCTGTTGCAGCTGTTTCCACAAGATTGGATTATGTAGCATAGCACATACTGTGAAGACTTGTGTACATGTCTCTGGATTATACTGCAGGGCTCCAGCAGATGTATCTAAGCACCAGAAATGTGACTTCAACAGCATGTGCCTTATTATGGTGTTCTTCTGTGGGTATGTGTGCACTTCTAATGGGCGTCATCATCCACGGTTCCAGTGCATAGCCAGCATCCCCAGTAAATGGCCCTGTAGGATGTCCCCCCTAACAAACATTTGATACAGCTGTGATGTGTGCCAAATATGGGTGTCATGATAACTGCCAGGGTTGCCAGCACACACATTCAAGATTATTCCCAGGGCATTGAACATGACTTGGTAGTTGATGGAGTGATATCCCTTGCAGTTCATGTAGATTCTACCCTGCTCACCAAGTAGTGCCTTGATGTGTACATGAGTGCAATGTATGGCACCCAGTACTTCAGGGTAGTGTGCTACAGAGCACAACTGTTGCATATTGCTAGCCCTCTCCTCAGAATTACAGGGAAAACATATGTGCTCACTGGAATGTTTGAGCATCGCATCCAGAAATTGGTAGATGATCCTGGATGCTGATGCCTGTGACACACACATCATGTCCCCAGTCGGTCTTTAAAAGTACCTGTCACTAATATTCTAAGGGCTACATATACCTTAGTTTCCACTGGGATGGGTTCCCCTTGATTGATTCTGGCTCTGAGTTGAGGGCAGCAGAGCTCACAGAGCTCTTGTAAGGTGTCCCTGTCCAGCCTGTAGCTCTCTACAATCTACAGGTCATGTAGCATCTGTTAAGTTACCCAGGGCCTGAACACTCTTCTCCTTCTTGGCCTAGGCCTGTTATCATCAGCACCAGCAGCATTGACTTCAGGCTGTAGCATATAAATATGTAGCAAAACTGCAGCAGCCCCTAAAATTGTGTTAAAATTTCCTTTTGTGTACTCCAATGATATTGAAGTACTTAGGAAAAAGCAAGAATGGAGGTTATATGGATGCTTTATAGCATGCTGAATAGCTGCACCATGTTGGATTGATTCACAAAAATGGAATTCACCTGCTTATACTATAATTAGCATCTATTACACACACCTGCTGCTCACTCATCAGTGTGCTAGGTGCAGCTCCGTGCACCTCCACACACCTCCACGCACCCCCAGTGCAGCTATGCATAAATAAAGTAAGCATGACAAAATTGTAATTACTTTCCTCCATTTCTGTGATATCATACAAACATTGAGTGTAAAAAAAAAAAAGGTTGCTCACCCAGTACTCTAACCCAGGACCATCAGCACTCAAACCCTACACATATATGTGGTGCCACAAGACTATTTATATGACAATCACAAACAAATCTGCCATTCATTCTCCATTTCCAGTGGATGCACTACTTGCACCATCGCGTAAATGAGGCCATAAAAATGTACAAAAATTATTTGAACTTGACAGAGAAGACACATTTTACAACAAAATTCTAAGGATGACACACAACCTGTCATCTGTGCATAGCTTGCATGCGTTTTCACCCTCCACAGACCAATCTGTACAACTTTGAAAGTGTAATCTGGCATACCTCCCTGATGTCATCACTCAGTGTTGATATCTATTAAGAACAGAAACACCATTGAAGTGCCTACATGAAGTTAAAATCCCTACAGGGTTACTCTTTTTTGGGATTCAGCAATTCCAATGAGTTTTTACCTAATTTGCATCTTCACCATGCTGACGGCTTGGAATCTACATGGGTAGTAACAGTGTCAGTGGAGAAACTGCACAGGAACGCAATGTTGTAAACACAAGGGAGGCTATTACTTTGCCCATATATCTGCTGCATACTACATATGCTTATAGTACAATATAATACTCTCATTCAGGATGTTTAAACATTTTAACAGCCTGCATTTTATACATTTTCTTTTGGGGGTGGGGGAGCAGAGGTGCATTTATGTCATGGCCCTTAAAAATCTATTTTTTATTTTGTAACTCTTATATTCTGGCATCCACAGTGTGTAATTAGGTCATAATTTGTGTGGGGTTACATGTTGAGGCCAGTTCTGTACAGATTGTAAGAGCTTTTACTTGTTCTTGTTTCCGTGGCTGTATTCAAAAAGTTTCCGAATACACAGGCAACAGGAACATGGCGTGCGCAAGGTTTACTTACAGCTTGTTCGGTCGCTCCACTGTCTTGATTGGCTTCATTAGCATACAACTCAGCTACTTATGCTGACATATGCATGTCATGAATGTTTTCCTGTTTGCGTGTGAGTGTGTGCTGCAACACGAAGTTTAATGAATCTAAAACTTGGCGCAACTGCATGGTAAAAATGATCGTGTAGGCTTTCATGAATCCCCCCTTTGTTTTATCTAAAACTGAAAACAATGTGTTTACCTCATTCACTTGGTTATGTTTTTAAACTAAGTGTTCTCTTTGTGCATTCCCACTCTTTCCCCACTTTTACATTAAATCGCATTTTAAGCTGATTTTCTTGTCAGGGTGTTTGCTGAGGGCATTTGTGGTTATTCTGTGACAGAGGATAATTTGCTGATGTTTCTGAGGGGTGGATATTGTTGGCTGGAGTTCTAGATGCTTTTTATTGTTTTTTTTTCACTATCTCCTCAGTTTAACTGTGCTGTATGTCACATAGGCAGCATTATGCAATGCTCTATGTGGCAGGCATTTTCAGTTTAGATTCTCTCTTAGGAGCCACAAGTAATTCCACATTCTTTTTAGAGCAGTAAATCAGCAGCACAGTGTTGTACCTCTAAGCTAAAGTCGTAGCTAATCTGGACCAAAATATTTACTGCATACTGTTTTTGGTGTTTAAACCAAACTTTACCTTTGTTTACTATTTTACCTCAAATCAATACTTTAATTAGGTGCCAAAATGCTATTGTCTTCTCCTATTCTCCCTAATTATCCTCCAAACTGACCTTATAGCGAAGCTAGAATTTTTACTGCATACTTTATCTTATTGCTCAGACCTCATTTAATTTATGTTTATTACTTTTCTCTAGAAAGAAGAGGAATGAAGGTCTAAGACAAAATATATGTCTGTGAATGAGAGGGAGGATAGAGGAATGGTGAGGATGCAGGGTGTAGAGGTGGCAAAGGTGGATGAGTTTAAGTACTTGGGATCAACAGTTCAGAGTAATGGTGAGTGTGGAAGAGAGGTGAAGAAGAGTGTCAGGAGTGATTTGTGACAGATTAGTACCAGTAAGAGTGAAAGGGAAGGTCTACAAGACGGTAGTGAGGTCAGCTATGTTATATGGGTTGGAGACAGTGGCATTGACAAAAAGGCAGGAGTCAGAGCTTGACGTGGCAGAGTTGAAGATGTTAAGATTTGCACTGGGTGTGACAAAGATGGACAGGATTAGGAATAAGTATGTTAGAGGGTCAGCCCAGTTTGGAACGTTTGGAGACAAAGCCAGAGAGGCACGATTACGTTGGTTTGGACATGTGCTGAGGAGGGATGCGGAGTATATTGGGAAAAAGATGCTAAGGATGAAGCTGCCAGGTAACAGGAAAAAAGGGAGGCCTAAGATAAGGTTTATGGATGTGGTGAGAGAGGACATGCAGGTGGTTGGTGTGACAGAGTAAAATGCAGAGGACAGGAAGAAATGGAAACAGTTGATCTGCTGTGGTGACCCCTAACGGGAGCAGCCAGAAGAAGAAGAAGATTTTTCTTTGAACTAATACATTAATCCAGGATCTGAAATGCTATTATTTTCTCTTATTCTTCCTTAGCTCAAGTGACGCCTCCAGGCATTTCTGCAATTACCTTCTACTGCTCCTCTAGACGTCAAATATTACTTCTTTATATTTGCATTAATAATTCCAAAACCATGCTATGTGTAAGATATCAGACTATTTTATCTTGAGGCTTACATGATGGCAAACACAACTCTTGATATTTGACCTCAGTCAATGAGTATTTGTTAGAACTGTAAGGTGATAAATTAATTTTTTAAAGGCTTAAGCTGCACCCACTGGGAGTAAATGGTACACACTCAAAAGAGCTGTACTGGAGGGAATGAGTTAAAAGTTGCTGTGCTGTTGGTCTGAAATGAAAGGTCAACCAGCTAGTCTTCTAACTGTTGTTAGCCTCATAGCATTTAGTATACTCAGGCAATGTAAAAATTGCCTGATGTTCACAGATAATGATTTTTAACTCATCACTGTCTATTTGTGAGGGATACGTGCACTTTGCCAAATTCAAGGCCGCACTCTCCCAACCAAACACATTCTGAAGGCATCACTCACCCACACCACACTCCACACTCCACACATATATATACTAAATTATCATATGCTGAGGCAAGTTAAAAAATCCTTGTCCAAGTCTCAATGTTGTAGTAGGAGCAAGGCCCAATGTAAACCCAGTGCTAGCTGCTGCAACAACAATTAGCAATAAACACAGCTCATAGTCACAGGGAAACAGCATATCCTAAATCTATTACAACAAAGCAATCTACAAATACAAATAGAAATGTGTTAGTGATTGGTGATGCCATAGATTCTGTAGTCATAAAACCGAACAAAAGCAGGGTGACAGTGAGTTGGCTGACACAGGTACCATGACTGCTAATGTTACAAGGACCCTGAGGACCCTTAAATCAGACAAATGTGATTATGACATGGCGGTGGCCCATGTTGGTGTAAATGACGAGAAGCACAAAATCCTGATGGATATGCAGAGACATAACATTGCATAATGCAAGAAAGACCCTAGCAATGAGTGACATCCTTCCATCAATAAAAATAATGCCAAAGTTTAAAGAAAAGTTGACTTTAGCAACTGGTTAAATACCTGATGTCATTTTGAGGGGATCCAGTATGCATCAGCATGGGATGTTATGTTTGACAGTCATACTTGATTCACCAAAAGCAGTTTGCACCTCTCATTTCAAGACTTCCACATACTAGCAACCCCCATCTTTCCTTTTATAGGCAGGGTCAATATAATGGTCCTCCTAGCCTAATATCCAAAACAAAACAACCACTGGACCACATCCAATTGGCTCTACTTAAAGCTAGAAAACTAAGCAATACACTGTCAGACCTTAAGGCCTTTCTGCATATGAAAATCATCAGTGTATGTGTTGTTACAGAAACCTGGTTTAAGAGCTCAGAGAGCACTCCCTCCATGCTTGGTTTTGTGCTCAACAGTTTTTAGACCTGATGGAAACTATGGTGGTGCATCCATATTTGTTAGAGACCACATTACCTTTAAACAGATACCTTGAGATTCCTAAGCAAAGCTTTTAGATATTCAAATCACACTAAAAAGGATTAGCTACCAGGTCTCAGAGTATCACAAAACTCCCCTCACAGTCCTCAGAAAATCATATAACATTCCTGAATATTCTTGATAAACTCTCTATAAGTAGAAGCGCTGTTATCCTAGGTGATTTTAACTACCCAGTGATAAACTGGAGAACCTATGCCACCAATGTAGGACATGCACAAAAAATTCTTGTACTGTATAAACAATAACTTCCTGGACTAGATTATTAAAGAACCAACTAGAAGATAAAATATATATGACCTGGCCTTAACAAACATAGCATCTGCATGTATCATCTCCAAGGTATCCCCTCACTGGTCAAGTCAGACCACAAATAAGTAACCTTCTCTATCAAAATTTCCTAACCATCAGAAGCAAACAACACAGAATTCAAGGACTTAAAATCTAGAATTATACAATGAAGTCTCCAAATCTGAGTAAAATGCTATCATCCATGATATTGACACTGCAAAGAGTTATACAGACAAGCTCTATTTACACCTGGATAAATGTATTAACTTGGAAATTCTATCTAGATCCAAACAAATGGGGAAGTTTAAAAGCAAACTAGTGTGGTGGCCCACAAGCATAAATAAGCTATATAAAGAAAGAAAAAAAACTATATACATATATATATATATATATATATATATATATATATATATATATATATATATATATATATATATATATATATATATACTTAAGGAAAACCTCAAACAGCTAAATAAGAAACTAAAAATGGAAATTAGAAAGAATAACTACAGAAGCCAAAGACAAACTGTTAGAAAAATAAGGAACAATACTGAGCATTGCTCAGAGCTTATTCATAATTGTACTACCTACTCTAATCCATTGGGTATAGCCAACATACTGGCTAATACATTTAGTGCTAACTTTACCCAGTGACTTCCATTTCATGCCCACTTACCCCAGATATAATCAAGCCACCAACCAAACAAAAGACCAAGTACTGAAAGTACTCTGCAAAACAAAGAACACCTCATCCATAGGACTTAACAGAATACCAGACTGCTAAGTAAATAACATTGAACAAGGGCTGATGGATCCACCCCTCAACCTCTTTAACCTGAGCCTAGCATTTAGCTTTGTCCCACAGGTGTGGCACACAACTGTTATGATGCCATTACTCAAGAGTTGCCCCACCACTTACTACAGGAATTACAGACCTTTCATTCTAACAAGTCTTCTATGCAAAGCCATGGAATGTATCATAAGTGACCTAATTAACTATGGTATCAATAATCCTATCACACTCCAGCACCATCAGTTTGGCTTTGTCAAGCAAAGATCTTGTCTGATGAATCTAGTGAACTTTTTTGTGAGGGTTTCTTAGGGTAGAGGTTGCACATTATTAGGTGACAAACCTTCATTTATAAATAAGAGAGCTAAAAATATGAAAGATTTTTTTCAGTCAGCTAGTAAAAATTAAGGGGCAAAATTTAATAATGTGGGTACGTACAAATGTTTCAGTTGTAATGTATCATTTTATTCCAGGCTCCCTCAATTTTTATTGTGATACTTCAAAGATGAGTTATAGTACCCCGGGTTATTTCACATGTAATAGTGAATGTGTAGTTTATGGGGTTACTTGTACTCCATGCAGGAATTTTTATATAGGTAGGACTACTAGATGCCTCAGAGAGTGTATGAACATATAGATATAGATATATATAGATGGTTTACTATCAATTTGTCGACTGTAACACAGTCAAACAGTCATGTTGTTGAACCGAAATGTTGGTTTGCACATCGACTAACGTAAATGTTGAACCAGATGTCCAAAAATGTTGATATCGACATTTTCAAACAAGAAGCAGACTCCTAGATTGTCTGCCTGTCAAAGTTGCCACACTACATTACATGTTTGAAGGGGGTCAAGCCCCTGCACCCCCCATGTAGGGGGGCTGCACCCCACACACACCCCTACTTATATATACAAACTCTGAGATCGCACTACAGTGAGGGTAAGGGTACATTTCCCCATTCCCATTATACTGCAATCTGGCTTGGAATGTCGGAATTCACAACAGCGAATGCTGTATTACATTCGCTGATGTAAGTGCCGACATTTTTTGTGTCAATGTTTTGAGTCGACATGCAGCTCTCTCGACATTTTGTAAATCGCATATATGAAGTTGCGATCGACAAATTGATAGTAAACAATATATATATATATATATATATATATATATATATATATATATATATACAGACACATACATGCAATTGTGTCTTTCGGCTTTTCCTGGTTAGGGGTCGCCACAGCGGAACTCCGGTCCACTAATGATTGGTAGTGGATTTTTACGTACCGGGTTACCAGCCCTGATGCAAAACCTTCAATGAAGGCATGTACATACATGCAATAAAAGCCAAAAACAAACATAATGTTTTGTATAAGCATATACTTTTATACCCCAAATTTAAAAATGTTTATATCTGATGTAGATGTGGTTGAGGAAGACACTTACATGGGCAGTAGATAAAATAAGTTGGATTACATGGAGTTAGCATGGCAAATTAATTTATAAGCTTATGTACCACAGGGTCTGAATGACTGCATAAATTATAAAGTTATAGTAACGAAAAAGAAAAATATGCATTTTAATTCATTTTCTGTTTTATTCATGGTGTTCTCATATATAACAGCATTTGATACTTTATAGTTATGTCATGTACATTTAACAAATCAATAACATTAATTTAGTCAGGTAATTAATATCATGTTGTGACAATTGGGGAGAGATGGGGGAAGGCTGCCAGCCTAGTCAAATAGAATTTGATACATAATTCTATCAACTGTATAAATAAATGTAAAATACAGGCATGTTTTCTTGAATGTAAAAGAATACTGTGAAATGTGGAACTGCAAAATATGTGACAACATTGCACTCTACTGGCCCAGTGAAGCGTGTTGTGATCCTTTCATGTTCTACAAGTAGGCTCCAGTGCATCTGGATGAAGGTTTCATGCCCATTGTTTTAAGGCTAGAGTTTATGACCAGAATTTACATGTGGATGGTGCTTTACTGCTCTGGTTTCTGCTAGAGTATACATGTGAAATGTCTTTTATTGTTGTAAGTTTCTGAGCAGGTGTTAGATTGCTAAATAATGCAGTTTGTGGCCTGAGAACTCAGACCAGGTGTCAAGATGATGCAATATGAATACTGGGAAAACCTAAGTGTCAAAATGATGCAATTATTTATTATTAAATATTTTTAAAACCTTCTACCTGTGGCTGGTTTATGTAGAGATAAAGTATGCTTTAGAGTACATTATATTTTTATAGAGTTTATTGTAATAAGCCCTTCCAATAAGCCTTGAGACTGATTAGTCATACTACCAATGGATTATAATATTGCACAGTAATAATTGGAACCCTTTTAAAGGCCTTTTAGTAGCTGATAATTAACTGGGTGTTGGCAGGAATTACTACCATATGGTGTGGGTAATAGGGGCACAGCTGGAGAAACTGTGCCAGCCTTTTCCCAGGAAAGTCTGTGTGGTTGTGTAACCTCTTCTCAAAGTGTGTGTGTGTGTGTGTGTGTGTGTGTGTGTGTGTGTGTGTGTGTGTGTGTGTGTGTGTGTGTGTGTGTGTGTGTATCAGCTACCTGGGCAGAGACACAAAGAACTGGTTGGACAGAGAGGGTACTGGAGGTTTTAGCTTGCCCAGTTAGGCTGAGACCTGGACCCTATTGCTGTGCCAGTGGAGAATTTCATTGGGGACCTGGTGAGCAAAGGAGCAACCAGCCCCAGACTGACTGTGATCTCTGTGTGCACTTAAGAGAAATTGTACTTTACTGTGTGTATTTGTTATCCTTTTCTCTTCATGGAGACAACCTCCCTGGTGTTAGTGGTGATGATTGAGGCTCCTTGATTGCTGGGCCAGGGCATGGTCGTCACATGTGGTTTGCAGTGGTGGGATCTACTTCACACACTAATTGGCTTGTAGTGGTGTGGTTAGAGTAAATTCCTGTAGCTTATGTACAGTGATCTCTAAAAGTGTTTTGTACTCTAAAACAGCCATGCAGTGTATACTCAGAGTTCAGATCACAATTGTTTTATTTCTTTTGTTAGCTTAATGTTAGTCAGGGTGAGCAGGCAGCATGTCAGCAGAGCATTATGGAAAGCTGACAAGGAGCCAGCTGGCGGAGATGTGCCAGGCTAGGGGACTGGTGCATGGAAACCTGACTAAGGCAGATGTGATTGCAGCCTTGTTTACAGCTGCATCAGAAAACAGCAGCCTGGAGGACAATCAGACTGACAGTGGAGATACAATATCCTCGGAGAATGGACAGCTCAACCTTTCTGCAGTGGACTTAAAAATCCAGCTGGAGCTGAAGAGACTTAAGTTGGAGGCCAGGCGTATGGAACTAGAAGCAGCTGAGAGAATGAGGAGCCTAGAAGCTGAAGAACAGAAACAGCAGAGAAGGCATGAGAGAGAAATGCTGACTCTTCACCTGAGTCATGGAGGTAATGGGGAAGGGAGTAACTGGACCAAAGAAGCACAAAAGGTCAGTAAATTTCTTCCACAGTTTAAAGAGGGGGATAATTTTGATAGCTTCATTCATATGTTTGAGCAGGTATGTAAACAGTATGAAGTTGACCAAAGGCTCTGGGTATGGTTCCTGACCCCCTTACTCCATGGTAAAGCTGTAACTTCTTTAGCAAAAATGCATGACACTGACTGTTTTGATTATACTGCTGTAAAAAGACATTTATTAGAATGTTTTGAGCTAACACCTGAAATGTATAGGAAAAGGTTTTGTGAGCATAGATGCAAGGCAGATGAAAATGTATGTGAATATGTTGTTGAACTGAGCACTTATTTTCATAGCTGGGTGAGTGGATGTCAGGTTACCACTTCTGAAGGGCTGGCACACCTTTTGATAAGGGAACAAGCCCTTAGCACTTTGCCTGAGGACATGAGGATCTGGTTAGCTGATAGACAGTGTGCTACGTCTGAGAAGCTGGGGAATAAGGGAGACCTATACCTAGCAAGCAGGGCAGCCCTGCACAGGAAAGGTCCCCCAGTACTGCTCATGGGACAAAAGGAACCCATGGTGGGCAGCAAAGACTGCCCCAACAGAATCCACCAGTAGCAGGGGAAGCCACTAGTCCAGGTATACATCCAGGAGCTAGGGTTAAATGATTTGAATGCAACCATTGGAGCCATGTGACATACAGATTGTCCATGGAGGCAAACTGGGGAACAAAAGGTGAAAGAGCCAGTAAGTGGTAAAGACAAAATGCCAATAGTAGGTTGTCTTGAGACAACAGGGGTATGGAACTACCATCCTGCAGATGTCCTGAGAGGGAAGGATTTGGATAAGGCAGTACCATGTACTTATGCAGTAAAAAGCAGTCAGGCTAGGAGACAAGCATGCACATCTGGTAGCCTGGGGGAGACCCAGACAGACCGCATACTTGCAGCCAGGACTGGTGAGGTGGTTACTTCAGTAAGGGAGCTACTCTGTAGCAGTGAGATTGAATGTGAGCCACAGCTGCTTGTGGGTACTGATGGTCCCTTGGACAGAGTGACTGCAAAGGTAGAGGTGAGTAGTAGTACCCAGGCTGACAGTCAGGCACCACTGTCAGAGGATGCCAGACTTCCTGTGGAAGGGGAGCTGGGAAGGTTTACAAGGAGAGACTTGAGACAGGCTCAGCTCTCAGACCCTACATCGCAAGGCCTGAGGCAGGTAGCTAGGGAGGCACCTGATTCTCAAGGAAAGGGGGAATCTGTATACTGGGACAAAGGGTTACTATACAGAGAGTGGACCCCTGAGGGAGGGCTAGAAGGTGAGAGAGTACAGCAGTTGGTAGTGCCTAGAGCTTACCATCTGGTGCTTCTAGCCATAGCCCATGATATTTCCTTTGCAGGTCATATGGGCATAAAACGTACAAAGAGGCATATTATGCAGAACTTCTACTGGCCTGGAATTTCCAGAGATGTAACAGGGTACTGCAGGACCTGTGAGCAGTGCCATAAGGTAGGCAAGGCAGGAGACAAGGTGAGAGCTCCTTTGATGCCTTTGCCTGTGATTGAAGAGCCATTTCAGAAGGTAGCTATGGATATTGTGGGTCCTCTGAGTACCCCACGTTCCACAGGGAAAAAGTATATCCTAGTGATGGTAGATTATGCTACACGATACCCTGAGGCAGTGGCTTTGTCCTCCATTGAGGCCGAGAAGGTGGCAAATGCTTTGCTAAAGATTTTCAGCAGGGTAGGTTTCCCAAAGGAAATACTGTCTGACAGAGCTGCCAACTTTATGTCAGACCTGCTGGCTTGTCTGTGTAAGTCCTGTGGGGCGAAGCACATGAAGACCACCCCTATCATCCCCAGACTAATGATATTGTTGAGAGGTTAAACTCTACAATCAAGTCCATGCTACGGGCATTTGCAGATCAGTTTAAGAGGGAGTGGGACAAATATTTGCCCCGTCTGTTATTTGCTTACAGAGAGGTTCCCTAGGAATCCACAGGTTTTTCACCCTTTGAGTTGCTGTATGGGCATAGGATGAGGGGACCTCTAGATTTAATTTGAGATGAGTGGGAAGGTGAGTGTGAGTCTCACAAGGAGTATGTTGTGGCATAAATCCTAAACCTCAGGGCAAGGCTCAGGGAACTCAAGGGCTTGGCCCAGGAAAACCTGTCAGAAGCCCAACAACAGAAAAATGTGTGGTATGACAGGAATGCTCGAGCTAGGGAATATGCTGTGGGGCAGCAGGTAATGGTTCTCATTCCTGTCAGACACAAGTTGCAAGCAGCTTGGGAGGGTCCCTTCAATGTGGTAAAAAAGGTAAGTGATGTTAACTACATGGTGGAACTGCTAGGCAGAAGGCAGGGGCACAAATTGTACCATGTTAACATGATAAAACCTTACCATGATAGGGAGGCCCTTGTGCTAACCATTTGCAGTGGATTGCAGGAGGAGTCTGAGAGAGATCTTGTGACTGATCTTCTCAATGAGGCTTGGGCTGACACCTCAATGGAAGGGGTAGCAATATCCCAGCAGCTATCTCCCACCCAGGTTCGAGAAATCCAAGCAGTGTTGCAGGTGTTTGGGGGCATGTTTACCGAGAAACCAGGGAGCACCCACCTGGTGCAGCACCAGGTGGATACAGGACCCCAAAGGCCTATCAGGCAGGCCCCTTATAGGGTGCCTGAGAGAGTCAAACAGACTCTGAGGGAGGAGGTACAGGAGATGATGGTACTAGGGGTGATTCAAGAGTCCAACAATCCCTGGGCCTTGGCAGTGGTACTGGTGCCAAAGAAGGTTGGCAGCACCAGGTTCTGTGTGGATTACAGGAAATTAAATAGTCACACAGAGTCTGATGCTTACCCCATGCTTAGGACAGATAAGGCCCTAGAGCAGCTGGGTGGAGCTAAGTGTCTTACAACCATTGATCTTACCAAGGATTACTGGCAGGTGCCTTTGACTCGCAGTGCTAGAGAGAAGTCAGCCTTTGTGACTCCTTTTGGCTTGTATGAGTTCAAAAAGATGCCCTTTGGGATGAAGAATGCCCCAACAACTTTCCAGAAGCTGATAGATCATATCTTAGCAGGAGCAGGAGGGTTTGCCCTTGCTTACATGGATGCTATTGCTATCTACATCCATTCCTGGCAAGTGACAGAGACCTGGTTCAAGGCTCCAGAGAGTACCCCTGCATTACCAGGCTATAATTCATACCACACCTTTCGGCCACCTAACCTGGACCGAAACACTAAAGGTGGAAGCGTGTCCATATTCATTAAGGATACCCACACCTCCAGGCTAGTTGTTCAGCATAATGCATCCGAGATTATCCAAGTGCAACTTACTCTGGGCAAGACCGCAATCCAAATTGTAGCTTGCTACAGATCCCCCACCATGCCAAAGGATTCCCACTCCTCATTTCTTGATACACTGGAAAATATTAGGGCATAACCTAACACCCTAATAATGGGCAATTTCAACTACCCCACCATTAACTGGGAAAACTACTCATGTACCAACTTTTGTGCTCAGCATTTTCTGGAATTCATAAATTCCAATGCCTTGGATCAACTTATCCACACCCCCACCAGGGGCAGCAATATCCTACACCTGGTTATTACCAACATGGACAACCAGTGCTCCACACCAGAGGTCAATTCCTTGTTGGTCAGATTCGACCACAAGCTAATCACCCAAGACATCCACCCCCCACCCCCTCCCCCATTAGGGAAACCACCATAAAAAATTTCTCCAAAGCCAACTGCACGCTACTTAAGACAGAAGTGGCAAACTTCACAACACCTATGCTGATGGACAATAGAGGTATGACTACTGAATCCTACACAAATGCACTTTATAAGCACTTACACAAGTACATGGATCATGCAATCCCTAACAGAACCAAGATGCTATCCTCCAAAAAAAGGAAGCCAATCTGGTGGTCCCCTGCCATAAACAAACTGTACAACAGAAGAAAGAAACTTTTGCAAAAAAGAGTAAAATTCCATGAGTGGAGGACCGCCCTGGTCAGCCTCAGTAAGAAGCTGAGATCCCTCATAAAATCCTCCAAAGCTAGTTATGAAAACATAATCACCACAGACTCTAAAGACAACCACAAAGCATTCTATGACTATGTCAATAATCTCAATGGCAACACTTAGATCTGCTCTGAGTTACAGCACAATGGCACTAAATATACAGAACCAACTGATATTGCCAACATCCTGGCAGATAGGTTCAGTGCTAACTTTACCCCCTTCTCATCCCCTAAATGGTCCATCTCTATACGGGAAGAATGCAAAGCTGCTGTAATCACTGCTGCACAGGTAAAAAACACACACTCCAAAGCCAAGAACACAGCATCCATGGGACCTGACAACATCCCAGGCTGTGTTCCACATGAACTACAGAACGAACTGGCACCCACCTAAGTACCATGTTCAATCATAGCCTCACCTCAGGCTATGTGCCCTCTGAATGGCGTACAGCAACGGTTATCCCTCTCCACAAAGGGGAAGCCACCACGGACCCAGGAAACTACTGCTCCATTAGCGAGATGAGCCTGGTCTGCAAGGCTATGGAACTTATCATCATGGAATTTATAAACAATGACATTGGTAAT
Organism: Protopterus annectens; assembly: GCF_019279795.1. Classification (NCBI taxonomy): domain Eukaryota; kingdom Metazoa; phylum Chordata; order Ceratodontiformes; family Protopteridae; genus Protopterus; species Protopterus annectens. The sequence continues at coordinate 456,695,149 of NC_056730.1, read as the reverse complement.
CTCCAAACTCTGGACCCCACCCAGTTCAGGTTTGTAAAAGGCAGATCATGTCTCCTAAACCTGATAGACTTCTTTAAAGTGGTCACCAAAGCCATAGATGAGGGTAAGGTGGTTCACACAGCCTATCTAGATCTCGTCAAGGCTTTCGACACCATCCCCCTCTCTGGAATTATGCATAAACTCACTAAACTAGGTATAAATCCCTATGTCACAAGATGGGTTGCCAACTGGCTCACTGACAGAACCCACACTGTGAAATTAGCAGACTCCAAATCCAACTTCAGACCAGTGACAAGTGGAGTACCACAGGGTTCTGTCCTGGGTCCTCTCCTGTTTGGTATCTACTTCTCTGAAGTACAGGCTAACACAGAAGGTCTTTGGCTAATGTAGTTTGCAAATGACTGCAAACTAGGAGCCATAATCAAAACTACAAAAGATGTGGACATCCTACAAAAGGGCCTCGCTGAGACAGATGCCTGGTTTCAAAGCCTCAAGCTCATTGCCAAAAAGTGCATTGTCACCCCTTTTGGTAAAAACTCTGTACCCATGAACTACCACATAGGCGGTAGTCTACTTAACACTGAAAGTGTGATAAGAGACCTTGGGACACAGGTGGACAGTAGTCTCTCCTTTGATAATCACATTGCCACAGTAGTCAGGAAATCCTTCTACATAGCACACCTCATCACAAAAGGTTTCTCATCCAGGAAAAAAGAGGTCATTGTTCCCCTCTACTCATCACTCATTAGACCCATTATAGAGTACAATGCCCCTTTTGGTATGTACCTCACAAGACATCTACAACAACTGGAAAGGCCACAGAAATACCTCACACAGAGGATTACTGGCCTCAAACAGATGCCCTTTGCAGACTGTCTCAAAAAACTGCAGCTTTACTCCATTGCATATCACCTACTCAGAGGCGGTCTCTGCCTAACACACAAAGCTATGTCAAACCCACAGCTTTTGGACATGCTCCATTTAAAGAAATCCCAATCTCTCTGAGCTACATGCTCTAGGGACCTAAACCTTGTCACCACAATAAACAGAACATGCTGTAGGGATAGATTCCTGTCCCAGAGACTTCCCATACTCTGGAACAAACTACCTATCTATATCAAACAAAGCTCCTCATTAGCACTCTTCAAGAAAAATCTTGATGATTGGATGGGAGATAGGAAATTCACCCCGGGGATCAATTCTGTGGCTCTGCTTGACAGTGGCACAGGAAAATAATTTTCTTGGGTGGCGAAAGCCAGGGTACCTTTTGGCTAGGCTTATATAGGCCCTAGGACCAGTAGTCTCGTACCTACCTATGAACCTATGAACTTGAGGCCTACTACTTAATAATGGACGCATATGAGTAAACTAAAGGTCTGTCTACTGTCACATGTTAAAGTACTTCTACTAAATACAAGTATATGCCATAGTATCATTCAAAAACTATACTCTAGGTTCAGGACTTACATTGCAAAAGCAGCAGTGAACACATTTTGAGTTCATGGTTGACTCTGTCTGATGCAAGTGGTACACAGCCAGTACATGGAGAGGTACAAATTGTGAGAGTTGTCTTGCATCAATTTTACTATGTGTGCAAGTGGAAGAAAGGTATTAGGCACCTAAGTGGTCAGTGAATGTGCTATGCATTGTCTTTTAGCCAAAGCAAGGGCATACTGAGCATGGCTACATCTGCCTGCAAGCACACCAGCTAGTGGTTCCCCCTCTGAGCCCTCCTCTGACTGTGGCTGTGGTAACGTAGGCATTGGTGGGGGATGTGTGTCCCTTCTCCAAGCTGATCCTGTTGCAGCTGTTTCCACAAGATTGGATTATGTAGCATAGCACATACTGTGAAGACTTGTGTACATGTCTCTGGATTATACTGCAGGGCTCCAGCAGATGTATCTAAGCACCAGAAATGTGACTTCAACAGCATGTGCCTCATTATGGTGTTCTTCTGTGGGTATGTGTGCACTTCTAATGGGCGTCATCATCCACGGTTCCAGTGCATAGCCAGCATCCCCAGTAAATGGCCCTGTAGGATGTCCCCCCTAACAAACATTTGATACAGCTGTGATGTGTGCCAAATATGGGTGTCGTGATAACTGCCAGGGTTGCCAGCACACACATTCAAGATTATTCCCAGGGCATTGAACATGACTTGGTAGTTGATGGAGTGATATCCCTTGCGGTTCATGTAGATTCTACCCTGCTCACCAAGTAGTGCCTTGATGTGTACATGAGTGCAATGTATGGCACCCAGTACTTCAGGGTAGTGTGCTACAGAGCACAACTGTTGCATATTGCTAGCCCTCTCCTCAGAATTACAGGGAAAACATATGTGCTCACTGGAATGTTTGAGCATCGCATCCAGAAATTGGTAGATGATCCTGGATGCTGATGCCTGTGACACACACATCATGTCCCCAGTCGGTCTTTAAAAAGTACCTGTCACTAATATTCTAAGGGCTACATATACCTTAGTTTCCACTGGGATGGGTTCCCCTTGATTGATTCTGGCTCTGAGTTGAGGGCAGCACAGCTCACAGAGCTCTTGTAAGGTGTCCCTGTCCAGCCTGTAGCTCTCTACAATCTACAGGTCATGTAGCATCTGTTAAGTTACCCAGGGCCTGAACACTCTTCTCCTTCTTGGCCTAGGCCTGTTATCATCAGCACCAGCAGCACTGACTTCAGGCTGTAGCATATAAATATGTAGCAAAACTGTAGCAGCCCCTAAAATTGTGTTAAAATTTCCTTTTGTGTACTCCAATGATATTGAAGTACTTAGGAAAAAGCAAGAATGGAGGTTATATGGATGCTTTATAGCATGTTGAATAGCTGCACCATGTTGGATTGATTCACAAAAATGGAATTCACTTGCTTATACTATAATTAACATCTATTACACACACCTGCTGCTCACTCATCAGTGTGCTAGGTACAGCTCCGTGCACCTCCACACACCTCCACGCACCCCCAGTGCAGCTATGCATAAATAAAGTAAGCATGACAAAATTGTAATTACTTTCCTCCATTTCTGTGATATCGTACAAACATTGAGTTTAAAAAAAAAAAGGTTGCTCACCCAGTACTCTAACCCAGGACCATCTGCACTCCAGCCCTACACATATACATGGTGCCACAAGACTATTTACATGACAATCACAAACAAATCTGCCATTCATTCTCCATTTCCACTGGATGAACTACTCGCACCATCGCGTAAATGAGGCCATAAAAATGTACAAAAATTATTTGAACTTGACAGAGAAGACACATTTTACAACAAAATTCTAAGGATGACACACAACCTGTCATCTGTGCATAGCTTGCATGCATTTTCACCCTCCACAGACCAATCTGTACAACTTTGAAAGTGTAATCTGGCATACCTCCCTGATGTCATCACTCAGTGTTGATATCTATTAAGAACAGAAACACCATTGAAGTGCCTACATGAAGTTAAAATCCCTACAGGGTTACTCTTTTTTGGGATTCAGCAATTCCAATGAGTTTTTACCTAATTTGCATCTTCACCATGCTGACAGCTTGGAATCTACATGGTTAGTAACAGTGTCAGTGGAGAAACTGCACAGGAACGCAATGTTGTAAACACAAGGGAGGCTATTACTTTGCCCATATATCTGCTGCATACTACATATGCTTACAGTACAATATAATACTCTCATTCAGGATGTTTAAACATTTTAACAGCCTGCATTTTATACATTTTCTTTTGGGGGTGGGGGAGCAAAGGTGCATTTATGTCATGGCCCTTAAAAATCTATTTTTTATTTTGTAACTCTGATATTCTGGCATCCACAGTATAATTAGGTCATAATTTGTGTGGGGTTACATGTTGAGGCCAGTTCTGTACAGATTGTAAGAGCTTTTACTTGTTCTTGTTTCCGTGGCTGTATTCAAAAAGTTTCCGAATACACAGGCAACAGGAACATGGCGTGCGCAAGGTTTACTTACAGCTTGTTCGGTTGCTCCACTGTCTTGATTGGCTTCATTAGCATACAACTCAGCTACTTATGCTGACATATGCATGTCATGAATGTTTTCCTGTTTGTGTGTGAGTGTGTGTTGCAACACGAAGTTTAATGAATCTAAAACTTGGCGCAACTGCATGATAAAAATGATCGTGTAGGCTTTCATGAATCCCCCCTTTGTTTTATCTAAAACTGAAAACAACGTGTTTACCTCATTCACTTGGTTATCTTTTTAAACTAAGTGTTCTCTTTGTGCTTTCCCACTCTTTCCCCACTTTTACATTAAATCGCATTTTAAGCTGATTTTCTTGTCAGGGTGTTTGCTGAGGGCATTTGTGGTTATTCTGTGACAGAGGATAATTTGCTGATTTTTCTGAGGGGTGGATATTGTTGGCTGGAGTTCTAGATGCTTTTTATTGTTTTTTTTCACTATCTCCTCAGTTTAACTGTGCTGTATGTCACTATAGGCAGCATTATGCAATGCTCTATGTGGCAGGCATTTTCAGTTTAGATTCTCTCTTAGGAGCCACAAGTAATTCCACATTCTTTTTAGAGCAGTAAATCAGCAGCACAGTGTTGTACCTCTAAGCTAAGCTCGTAGCTAATCTGGACCAAAATATTTACTGCATACTGTTTTTGGTGTTTGAACCAAACTTTACCTTTGTTTACTATTTTACCTCAAATCAATACTTTAATTAGGTGCCAAAATGCTATTGTCTTCTCCTATTCTCCTTAATTATCCTCCAAACTGACCTTATAGCGAAGCTAGAATTTTTACTGCATACTTTATCTTATTGCTCAGACCTCATTTAATTTATGTTTATTATTTTTCTCTAGAGAGAAGAGGAATGAAGGTCTAAGACAGAATATATGTGTGTGAATGAGAGGGAGGATAGAGGAATGGTGAGGATGCAGGGTGTAGAGGTGGCGAAGGTGGATGAGTTTAAGTACTTGGGATCAACAGTTCAGAGTAATGGTGAGTGTGGAAGAGAGGTGAAGAAGAGTGTCAGGAGTGATTTGTGACAGATGAGTACCAGTAAGAGTGAAAGGGAAGGTCTACAAGAGGGTAGTGAGGTCAGCTATGTTATATGGGTTGGAGACAGTGGCATTGACAAAAAGGCAGGAGTCAGAGCTTGACGTGGCAGAGCTGAAGATGTTAAGATTTGCACTGGGTGTGACAAAGATGGACAGGATTAGGAATAAGTATATTAGAGGGTCAGCCTAGTTTGGAACATTTGGAGACAAAGCCAGAGAGGCACGATTACGTTGGTTTGGACATGTGCTGAGGAGGGATGCAGAGTATATTGGGAAAAAGATGCTAAGGATGAAGCTGCCAGGTAACAGGAAAAGAGGGAGGCCTAAGATAAGGTTTATGGATGTGGTGAGAGAGGACATGCAGGTGGTTGGTGTGACAGAGCAAGATGCAGAGGACAGGAAGAAATGGAAACAGTTGATCTGCTGTGGTGACCCCTAACGGGAGCAGCCAGAAGAAGAAGAAGATTTTTCTTTGAACTAATACAATAATCCAGGATCTGAAATGCTATTATTTTCTCTTATTCTTCCTTAGCTCATTACAGCCAAGTGACGCCTCCAGGCATTTCTGCAATTACCTTCTACTGCTCCTCTAGACTTCAAATATTACTTGTTTATATTTGCATTAATAATTCCAAAACCATGCTATGTGTAAGATATCAGAATATTTTATCTTGAAGCTTACATGATGGCAAACACAACTGTTGATATTTGACCTCTGTCAATGAGTATTTGTTAGAACTGTAAGGTGATAAATTAAATTTTTAAAGGCTTAAGCTGCACCCACTGGGAGTTAATGGTACACACTCAAAAGAGCTGTACTAGAGGGAATGAGTTAAAAGCTGTTGTGCTGTTGGTCTGAAATGAAAGGTCAACCAGCTAGTCTTCTAACTGTTGTCAGCCTCATAGCATTTAGTATACTCAGGCAATGTAGAAATTGCCTGATGTTCACAGATAATGATTTTTAACTCATCACTGTCTATTTGTGAGGAATACGTGCACTTTGCCAAATTCAAGGCCGCACTCCCAACCAAACACATTCTTTAGGCATCACTCACCCACACCACACTCCACACTCCACACACATATATATACTAAATTATCATATGCTGAGGCAAGTTAAAAAATCCTTGTCCAAGTCTCAATGTTGTAGTGGGAGCAAGGCCCAATGTAAACCCAGTGCTAGCTGCTGCAACAACAATTAGCAATAAACGCAGCTCATAGTCACAGGGAAACAGCATATCCTAAATCTATTACAACAAAGCAATCTACAAATACAAATAGAAATGTGTTAGTGATTGGTGATGCCATAGATTCTGTAGTCATAAAACCGAACAAAAGCAGGGTGACAATGAGTTGGCTGACACAGGTACCATGACTGCTAATGTTACAAGGACCCTGAGGACCCTTAAATCAGACAAATGTGATTATGACATGGTGGTGGCCCATGTTGGTGTAAATGACGAGAAGCACAAAATCCTGATGGATATGCAGAGACATAACATTGCATAATGCAAGAAAGACCCTAGCAATGAGTGACATCCTTCCATCAATAAAAATAATGCCAAAGTTTAAAGAAAAGTTGACTTTAGCAACTGGTTAAATACCTGATGTCATTTTGAGGGGATCCAGTATGCATCAGCATGGGATGTTATGTTTGACAGCCATACTTGATTCACCAAAAGCAGTTTGCACCTCTCATTTCAAGACTTCCACATACTAGCAACCCCCATCTTTCCTTTTATAGGCAGGGTCAATATAATGGTCCTCCTAGCCTAATATCCAAAACAAAACAACCACTGGACCACATCCAATTGGCTCTACTTAAAGCTAGAAAACTAAGCAACACACTGCCAGACCTAAAGGCCTTACTGCATTTGAAAAACATCAGTGTATGTGTTGTTACAGAAACCTGGTTTAAGAGCTCAGAGAGCACTCCCTCCATGCTTGGTTTTGTGCTCAACAGTTTTTAGACTTGATGGAAACTATGGTGGTGCATCCATATTTGTTAGAGACCACATTACCTTGAAACAGATACCTTGAGATTCCCAAGCAAAACTTTTAGATATTCAAATCACACTAAAAATGATCAGCTACCAGGTCTCAGAGTATCACAAAACTCCCCTCTCAGTCCTCAGAAAATCATATAACATTCCTGAATATTCTTGATAAACTCTCTATAAGTAGAAGCACTGTTATCCTAGGTGATTTTAATTACCCAGTGATAAACTGAAGAACCTATGCCACCAATGTAGGACATGCACAAAAAATTATTGTACTGTATAAACAATAACTTCCTGGACTAGATTATGAAAGAACCAACTAGAAGATAAAATATATATGACCTGGCCTTAACAAACATAGCATCTGCATGTATCATCTCCAAGGTACCCCCTCATTGGCCAAGTCAGACCACAAATAAGTAACCTTCTCTATCAAAATTTCCTAACCATCAGAAGCAAACAACACAGAATTCAAGGACATAAAATCTAGAATTATATAATGAAGTCTCCAAATCTGAGTAAAATGTTATCATCCGTGATATTGACACTGCAAAGAGTTATACAGACAAGTTCTATTTATACCTGGATAAATGTATTAACTTGGCAATTCTATCTAGATCCAAACAAATGGGGAAGTTTAAAAGCAAACTAGTGTGGTGGCCCACAAGCATAAATAAGCTATATAAAGAAAGAAAAAAAAAAAAAAAAAAAAAATATATATATATATATATATATATATATATATATATATATATATATATATCAGGACAAAAGATCCTCAAACTTAAGGAAAACCTCAAACAGCTAAATAAGAAACTAAAAATGGAAATTAGAAAGAAAAAGGCATCAAATAAATTCAGCATAGCTACAGAAGCCAAAGACAAACTGTTAGAATAATAAGGAACAATACTGAGCATTGCTCAGAGCTTATTCATAATTGTACTACCTACTCTAATCCATTGGGTATAGCCAACATACTGGCTAATACATTTAGCGCTAACTTTACCCAGTGACTTCCATTTCATGCCCACTTACCCCAGATATAATCAAGCCACCAACCAAACAAAAGAACAAGTACTGAAAGTACTCTGCAAAACAAAGAACACCTCATCCATAGGACTTAACAGAATACCAGACTGCTAAGTAAATAACATTGAACAAGGGCTGGTGGATCCACCCCTCAACCTCTTTAACCTGAGCCTAGCATTTAGCTTTGTCCCACAGGTGTGGCACACAACTGTTATGATGCCACTACTCAAGAGTTGCCCCACCACTTACTACAGGAATTACAGACCTTTCATTCTAACAAGTCTTCTATGCAAAGCCATGGAATGTATCATAACTGACCTAATTAACTATGGTATCAATAATCCTATCACACTCCAGCACCATCAGTTTGGCTTTGTCAAGCAAAGATCTTGTCTGATGAATCTAGTGAACTTTTTTTGTGAGGGTTTCTTAGGGTAGAGGTTGTACATTATTAGGTGACAAACCGTCATTTATAAATAAGAGAGCTAAAAATATGAAAGATTTTTTCAGTCAGCTAGTAAAAATTAAGGGGCAAAATTTAATAATGTGTGTACGTACAAATGTTTCAGTTGTAATGTATCATTTTATTCCAGGCTCCCTCAATTTTTATTGTGATACTTCAAAGATGAATTATAGTACCCTGGGTTATTTCACATGTAATAGTGAATGTGTAGTTTATGGGGTTACTTGTACTCCATGCAGGAATTTTTATATAGGTAGGACTACTAGATGCCTCAGAGTGTATGAACATATAGATATAGATATATATAGATGGTTTACTATCAATTTGTCGACTGTAACACAGTCAAACAGTCATGTTGTCGAACCGAAATGTCAGTTTGTACATCGACTAACGTAAATGTTGAACCAGATGTCCGAAAATGTCGATATCGACATTTTCAAACAAGAAGCAGACTCCTAGATTGTCTGCCTGTCAAAGTTGCCATACTACATTACATGTTTGAAGGGGGTCAAGCACCCCACATCCCCCCTACTTATATATACAAACTATGTAGCAACAAACGGTGGTCTAACCACGATCCAAAATTGAAAGTTCAAGTAATCCACTGCAAAGTCTCCGTAATGAAATGAAAAAGTTTTATTCCATGGACGAACAAGTATAAGCGCTTTCGCGTAGGATAACCTATGCTTCTTCAGATACAAAATACATACCAAACTCTCCCTTATTTATACTAAAATCGGCGGGAAAGATAAACTTAATTGATAGTTAATTACTTAATCAACTAATTCATCAAGCTAAAGATGCTACATCTATATGTCCTGCCTGAAGTAGCGCGTTTTAAAGCACAAACATAAACATAAATAATCACAATCATTGATACGAAACATTCTTCCTAATCATGATTCACCAATATGTTAAAACATTGTTTTTTAAAAATGCACATGATATTGTTAACCATTTGGTTTTGAAAATTAATATATTAACATTAAAGCCTCATATAAATTAGCTGTCATTTGCAGAATGTAGCGTAACCAAGCTAGCACAAGCTATCGATAACATGCTGTTGTCTTAGTGCATAAAATAGGTTGCAAATACATAATATACATAAAGTATATTGTAAATAGAACTAGATCACTTGTACCATGGCTTTATTATGCAAGAGATTGCATTTCACTAACGTGTTTCTCCTTTTCATTGTGTCGTGTGTCCTGCAAAGTAGCTGTAGAATGCACAAATGCAGTGTAAACAGAACGGTTAGCCAATAGTGTGGCGTTGATCATGAATGATCGTATAGATGACAAATACTTAAAAGTCATCACAAGCAAGTTAAGATTAGATAAGTAACTTTATACTCTAGTTATATGATAGACCATATTAAGTAAACATATCTTTTCTTATCCTCTTACATTAAAGTGCAATGTATACCAGTTCATCTAGCAGCCACTAGCGGAGCTAAGTCCCGCGATAAATGATAGTGGTAGCGTAATGCGTAAAACATATTCTGAACATGACAGCTGGAAGCTGACAGTTGATAATGCAACTTAATACTATAAGAATATGTAAGATTAGATAAGTACCTTTGTGATCTAGTTGTATAATATACCATATTAAGTGAACATATCTTTACTTATCCTCTTACATTAAAATGCAATGTGTACCAGTTCATCTAACAGCCACTAGCGGAACTAAGTCCAGCGATAAATGATGGTAATAGCGTAATGCATAAAATATTTTCTGAGCATGACAGCTTATAGCTGATAGTTGATAATGCAACTTAATACTATAAGAATATGTATAAATATACTGCAAGATGTAATTTTTTTAAAAAACATCTTTTTTAAAATACATCTTTATTGTTGCTTTCTTTATCTTTAAAAGCAGTATATATTAGCCTAGATGGAATAATGGGCATATGCAAACTGCTTTAATGATCCCATGGCTGTTAATTTTAATCCCATGTGCAAATAGAGATCTAAAATATGGAATAACAGGATGTATAATCTTCCAAATCAATTTCAATATGTATCATTAAGTGCATGGCATGTGCAATGGTTACTTAACCTATTAATTATTAAATCATGTTAGCTATTGTACATACACAAATGCAAGACATATTTTAACAGATGCCCATGTATATCAAAACTATAAAAATTTTTTTCATTAAAATTCTATGGGCTCATAGAAATGCTATATCTAAAGTAGTATAAAAATATGTACAATTTCAATCATATAGAGCTCTATGGCTCATTTAAAACCAAAAGCAATGTTAATTGTATAGAAAACAACAAAAAAATGCAAACTTTGTCTGTCACCATCAGTTGCCATAAGATGGTATGATGAGAGTGTTGGGTATTAAAATATACTAAGACTACCTATGACACATCATCAATGTAGGCCACAGATTTATCGATCATGGCTCTAGATAATATCTGATGTCTACATGTGCATCTTCCTATTAACAGAGCTCTGTGTATATATATATAAGTGAGTCCCATTACATAAATCCCTGGATGCGTGAGAACTATATAGTGGTCCCATTTGTTCTTATAAATAACCTTAAGGCTAGAAACTTTCCAACATGTCCATGAGGTAATATTTCTTCATATGATGTACGAATCCAATTTATAATAGACATTTAACCATTTTATAATCCAATAGTCACTAAATCTCTACGTTGAAAGTTACAACAGTTACATATTAAAAAATGTATTCATATAATAACTGATGCTGAAGAACAGACATAATAGTCTGGGATATTCCACTAGATAAATAACAAATAGAAATAAAAATAAAACTAAAAATAGAAATAAACATTAAAATAAAAACTATGTATTCTAACCTATGTATATAATTAAATAATTTAAAGTATGGGCTTAATAGAGATAAAATTGTTCAAACCTGGATATAAATGTGCCCCTAATTTTAATATCCAATTGAGTTCAGCTTTTGCCAACTTATTCCCTTCATCACCACCTCTTGGATTGTGTGTTACTATTTCTAGTACTCGGAACTGAAAAGAAGGATGTGTAGGATGCTCTATCTTATGTTTGGCCAGGGCATTGTTTTCATTGCCCTTCTTGATGTTGTACAGGTGATTGTAAATCCTGTCACTAAGTTTTCTTTTTGTAAGGCCTACATAGAAGGCTTCACAGCCTAAACAGTGGGTATATATACAAACTCCGAGATCGCACTACAGTGAGGGTAAGGGTACATTTCCCCATTCCCATTATACTGCAATCTGGCTTGGAATGTCGGAATTCACAACAGCGAATGCTGTATTACATTCGCTGATGTAAGTGCTGACATTTTTTGTGTCAATGTTTTGAGTCGATATGCAGCTCTCTCGACATTTTGTAAATCGCATATATGAAGTTGCGATCGACAAATTGATAGTAAACAATATGTATATATATATATATATATATATATATATATATATATATATATATATATATATATATACAGACACATACATGCAATTGTGTCTTTCGGCTTTTCCTGGTTTGGGGTCGCCACAGCGGAACTCCGGTCCGCTAATGATTGGTAGTGGATTTTTACATACCGGGTTACCAGCCCTGATGCACAACCTTCAACGAAGGCATATACATACATGCAATAAAAGCCAAAAACAAACATAATGTTTTGTATAAGCATATACTTTTATACCCCAAATTTAAAAATGTTTATATCTGATGTAGATGTTGTTGAGGAAGACACTTACATGGGCAATAGATAAAATAAGTTGGATTACATGGAGTTAGCATGGCAAATTAATTTATAAGCTTATGTACCACAGGGTCTGAATGACTGCATAAATTATAAAGTTATAGTAACGAAAAAGAAAAATATGCATTTTAATTCATTTTCTGTTTATATTCATGGTGTTCTCATATATAACAGCAGTTGATACTTTATAGTTATGTCATGTACATTTAACAAATCAATAACATTAATTTAGTCAGGTAATTAATATCATGTTGTGACAATTGGGGAGAGATGGGCGAAGGCTGCCAGCCTAATCAAATAGAATTTGATACATAATTCTATCAACTGTATAAATAAATGTAAAATACAGGGATGTTTTCTTGAGTGTAAAAGAATACTGTGAAATGTGGAACTCCAAAATATGTGACAACATTGCACTCTACTGGCCCAGTGAAGCGTGTTGTGATCCTTTCATGTTTTACAAGTAGGCTCCAGTGCGTCTGGATGAAGGTTTCATGCCCATTATTTTAAGGCTAGAGTTTATGACCAGAATTTACAAGTGGATGGTGCTGTACTGCTCTGGTTTCTGCTAGAGTATACATGTGAAATGTCTTTTATTGTTGTAAGTTTCTGAGCAGGTGTTAGATTGCTAAATAATGCAGTTTGTGGCCTGAGAACTCAGACCAGGTGTCAAGATGATGCAATATGAATACTGGGAAAACCTAAGTGTCAAATGATGTAATTATTTATTATTAAATATTTTTAAAACCTTCTACCTGTGGCTGGTTTATGTAGAGATAAAGTATGCTTTAGAGTACATTATATTTTTATAGTGTTTATTGTAATAAGCCCTTCCAATAAGCCTTGAGACTGATTAGCCATACTACCATTGGATTATAATATTGCACAGTAATAATTGGACACCCTTTTAAAGGCCTTTTAGTAGCTGATAATTAACTGGGTGGTGGCAGGAATTACTACCATATGGTGTGGGTAATAGGGGCACAGCTGGAGAACCTGTGCCAACCTTTTCCCAGGAAAGTCTGTGTGGTTGTGTAACCTCTTCTCAAAGTGTGTGTGTGTGTGTGTGTGTGTGTGTGTGTGTGTGTGTGTGTGTGTGTGTGTGTGTGTGTGTGTGTGTGTGTGTGTGTGTGTGTATCAGCTACCTGGGCAGAGACACAAAGAACTGGTTGGACAGAGAGGGTACTGGAGGTTTTAGCTTGCCCAGTTAGGCTGAGACCTAGACTCTATAGCTGTGCCAGTGGGGAATCTTATTGGGGACCAGGAGCAACCAGCCCCAGACTGACTGTGATCTCTGTGTGCACTTAAGGGAAATTGTACTTTACTGTGTGTATTAGTTATCCTTTCCTCTTCTTGGAGACAACCTCCCTGGTGTTAGTGGTGATGATTGAGGCTCCTTGATTGCTGGGCCAGGGCATGGTCGTCACATGTGGTTTGCAGTGGTGGGATCTACTTCACACACTAATTGGCTTGTAGTGGTGTGGTTAGAGCAAATTCCTGTAGCTTATGTACAGTGATCTCTAAAAGTGTTTTGTACTCTAAAACAGCCATGCAGTGTATACTCAGAGTTCAGATCACAATTGTTTTATTTCTTTTGTTAGCTTAATGTTAGTCAGGGTGAGCAGGCAGCATGTCAGCAGAGGATTATGGAAAGCTGACAAGGAGCCAGCTGGCGGAGATGTGCCAGGCTAGGGGACTGGTGCATGGAAACCTGACTAAGGCAGATGTGATTGCAGCCTTGTTTACAGCTGCATCAGAAAACAGCAGCCTGGAGGACAATCAGACTGACAGTGGAGATACAATATCCTCGGAGAATGGACAGCTCAACCTTTCTGCAGTGGACTTAAAAATCCAGCTGGAGCTGAAGAGACTTGAGTTGGAGGCCAGGCGTATGGAACTAGAAGCAGCTGAGAGAATGAGGAGCCTAGAAGCTGAAGAACAGGAACAGCAGAGAAAGCATGAGAGAGAAATGCTGACTCTTCGCCTGAGTCATGGAGGTAATGGGGAAGGGAGTAACTGGACCAAAGAAGCACAAAAGGTCAGTAAATTTCTTCCACAGTTTAAAGAGGGGGATAATTTTGATAGCTTCATTCATATGTTTGAGCAGGTATGTAAACAGTATGAAGTTGACCAAAGGCTCTGGGTATGGTTCCTGACCCCCTTACTCCATTGTAAAGCTGTAACTTCTTTAGCAAAAATGCATGACACTGACTGTTTTGATTATACTGCTGTAAAAAGACATTTATTAGAATGTTTTGAGCTAACACCTGAAATGTATAGGAAAAGGTTTTGTGAGCATAGATGCAAGGCAGATGAAAATGTATGTGAATATGTTGTTGAACTGAGCACTTATTTTCATAGCTGGGTGAGTGGATGTCAGGTCACCACTTCTGAAGGGCTGGCACACCTTTTGGTAAGGGAACACTTTGTCTGAGGACATGAGGATCTAGTTAGCTGATAGACAGTGTGCTACGTCAGAGAAGCTGGGGAAGAAGGGAGACCTATACCTAGCAAGCAGGGCAGCCCTGCACAGGAACGGTCCCCCAGTACTGCTCATGGGACAAAAGGAACCCATGGTGGGCAGCAAAGACTGCCCCAACAGAATCCACCAGTAGCAGGGGAAGCCACTAGTCCAGGTATACATCCGGGAGCTAGGGTTAAATGATTTGAATGCAACCAGTGGAGCCATGTGACATACAGATGTCCATGGAGGCAAACTGGTTAACAAAAGGTGAAAGAGCCAGTAAGTGGTAAAGACAAAATGCCAATAGTAGGTTGTCTTGAGACAACAGGGGTATGGAACTACCATCCTGCAGATGTCCTGAGAGGGAAGGATTTGGATAAGGCAGTACCATGTACTTATGCAGTAAAAAGCAGTCAGGCTAGGAGACAAGCATGCACATCTGGTAGCCTGGGGGAGACCCAGACAGACTGCATACTTGCAGCCAGGACTGGTGAGGTGGTTACTTCAGTAAGGGAGCTACTCGGTAGCAGTGAGACTGAATGTCAGCCACAGCTGCTTGTGGGTACTGATGGTCCCTTGGACAGAGTGACTGCAAAGGTAGAGGTGAGTAGTAGTTCCCAGGCTGACAGTCAGGCACCACTGTCAGAGGATGCCAGACTTCCTGTGGAAGGGGAGCTGGGAAGGTTTACAAGGAGAGACTTGAGACAGGCTCAGCTCTCAGACCCTACATCGCAAGGCCTGAGGCAGGTAGCTAGGGAGGCACCTGATTCTCAAGGAAAGGGGGAATCTGTATACTGGGACAAAGGGTTACTATACAGAGAGTGGACCCCTGAGGGAGGGCTAGAAGGTGAGAGAGTACAGCAGTTGGTAGTGCCTAGAGCTTACCATCTGGTGCTTCTAGCCATAGCTCATGATATTCCCTTTGCAGGTCATATGGGCATAAAACGTACAAAGAGGCATATTATACAGAACTTCTATTGGTCTGGAATTTCCAGAGATGTAACAGGGTACTGCAGGACCTGTGAGCAGTGCCATAAGGTAGGCAAGGCAGGAGACAAGGTGAGAGCTCCTTTGATGCCTTTGCCTGTGATTGAAGAGCCATTTCAGAAGGTAGCTATGGATATTGTGGGTCCTCTGAGTACCCCACGTTCCACAGGGAAAAAGTATATCCTAGTGATGGTAGATTATGCTACACGATACCCTGAGGCAGTGGCTTTGTCCTCCATTGAGGCCGAGAAGTTGGAAAATGCTTTGCTAAAGATTTTCAGCAGGGTAGGTTTCCCAAAGGAAATACTGTCTGACAGAGCTGCCAACTTTATGTCAGACCTGCTGGCTTGTCTGTGTAAGTCCTGTGTGGGTGAAGCACATGAAGACCACCCCTACCATCCCCAGACTAATGATATTGTTGAGAGGTTAAAGGAAGGGGTAGCAATATCCCAGCAGCTATCTCCCACCCACGTTCGAGAAATCCAAGCAGTGTTGCAGGAGTTTGGGGGCATGTTCACCGAGAAACCAGGGAGCACCCACCTGGTGCAGCACCAGGTGGATACAGGACCCCAAAGGCCTATCAGGCAGGCCCCTTATAGGGTGCCTGTGAGAGTCAAACAGACTCTGAGGGAGGAGGTACAGGAGATGATGGTACTAGGGGTGATTCAAGAGTCCAACAATCCCTGGGCCTTGGCAGTGGTACTGGTGCCAAAGAAGGTTGGCAGCACCAGGTTCTGTGTGGATTACAGGAAATTAAATAGTCACACAGAGTCTGATGCTTACCCCATGCGTAGGACAGATAAGGCCCTAGAGCAGCTGGGTGGAGCTAAGTGTCTTACAACCATTGATCTTACCAAGGATTACTGGCAGGTGCCTTTGACTCGCAGTGCTAGAGAGAAGTCAGCCTTTGTGACTCCTTTTGGCTTGTATGAGTTCAAAAAGATGTCCTTTGGGATGAAGAATGCCCCAACAACTTTCCAGAAGCTGATAGATCATATCTTAGCAGGAGCAGGAGGGTTTGCCCTTGCTTACGTGGATGCTATTGCTATCTACTTCCATTCCTGGCAAGAGCACCTTCAGCATGTCAGGGAGGTGTTGGGCAGACTACAAAGGGCAGGGTTGATCATTAAGCCGAACAAATGTCAGGTGGGTATGGCAGAGGTCTCCTACCTAGGACATAGAGTGGGGAGTGGTAAGATAAAGCCAGAACCTGCCAAAGTGCAAGCCATTCAGGCATGGTCTGCACCTGTTACCAAAAAGCAGGTGAGGGCATTCTTAGGGACAGCAGGGTAATACAGAAAGTGTGTTCCCAATTACAGTACCATAGCTGCTCTCCTCACAGACCTGACAAGAAAGAACAGGCAAGATAAGGTAGTGTGGACCCCAGCATGTGAGCAGGCATTTCGGAAGCTAAGGAAGCTTTGGGAGGACCTTGTGTGTTAGCCAGTCCAGACTATAGCAAAGAATTTGTTGTGCAGGTGGATGCTTCAAACTATGGGGTGGGGGCTGTACTTAGCCAGATTTCTTCAAAGGGAGAAAGAACACCCAGTGGTTTATCTCAGTTGTAGGCTCCAATCCAGAGAGGAATGCTATGCATCGGTAGAAAAGGAATGTCTAGCCATAGTGTGGGCACTACAAAAACTTCAGCCTTATCTGTATGGAAGAAAATTCACTGTGATGACAGATCACAACCCCCTAACATGGTTAAACAGAGCTAGTCAGCAAAATGCCAAGTTGCTAAGAGGGGGCCTGGGGTTGTAAGCATATGATATGTCAGTGCAGCACCGCAGAGGGAGTAGCAATGCCAATGCAGATGGGCTCTCAAGACAGGGAATGGGGTGAGGTACACCCAGATAGACCTAACACTCTCAATCGACGTTTCTCAAGCGGCACTTGAAAAACTAGCTTGAGTTCCCCAGGTGGGGGAGAGATGTGACGATTGGGGAGAGATGGGCGAAGGCTGCCAACCTAGTCAAATAAAATTTGATATATTATTCTATCAACTGTATAAATAAATGTAAAATACAGGCATGTTTTCTTGAGTATAAAAGAATACTGTGAAATGTGGAATTGCAAAATATGTGAGAACATTGCACTCTACTGGCCCAGTGAAGTATGTTGTGACCCTGTCATGTTTTACAAGTAGGCTCCAGTGTGTCTGGATGAAGGTTTCATGCCCATTGTTTTAAGGCTAAAGTTTATGACCAGAATTTACATATGGATGGTGCTTTACTGCTCTGGTTTCTGCTAGAGTATACATGTGAAATGTCTTTTATTGTTGTAAGTTTCTGAGCTGGTGTTAGATTGCTAAATAATGCATTTTGTGGCTTGAGAACTCAGACCAGGTGTCAAGATGATGCAATATGAATACTGGGAAACCTAAGTGTCAAAATGATGTAATTTGAGAGGGCCTCAGCAGAGCTGTTGGTTAGTGTTTAAAAACTATTGTTCAGTGAGAGACTGGAAGTATTTTGATCTTGGACATCTAACCCAGCGCTGTTTGCTCTTTATGTATGCAAGTAAGATTATAACACTGTGTTTTCTCTTAAGAATAGCTAAATATTAGAAAGTTAGATTGTGCTTTTCTTTGAAATCAGACATGTACTACTATATTATTTTAAGTTTCTGTGTGATCTCTGAACTCTTAGATATCTCTGTGGTGTAGTAGTTTTGTCTTGTGTTTTAATTATTTATTATTAAATATTTTTACAACCTTCTACCTGTGGCTGGTTTATGTAGAGATAAAGTATGCTTTAGGGTATATTATATATTTATAGAGTTTATTGTAATAAGCCCTTCCAATAAGCCTTGAGACTGATTAGTCATACTACCATTGGATTATAATATTGCACAGTAAAAACTGGGCACCCTTTTAAGGGCCTTTTAGTAGCTGATAGTTAACTGGGTGGTGGCAGGTATTACTACCGTATGGTCTGGGTAATAGGGACACAGCTGGAGAACCTGTGCCAGCCTTTTCCCAGGAAAGTCTGTATGGTTGTGTAACCTCTTCTCAAAGTGTGCATGTGTGTGTGTGTGTGTGTGTGTGTGTGTGTGTGTGTGTGTGTGTGTGTGTGTGTGTGTGTGTGTGTATCAGTTACCTGGGCAGAGACACGAAGCGTTGGTTGGACAGAGAGGGTACTGGAGTTAGGCTGAGACCTGGACCATATAGCTGTGCCAGTGGGGAGTCTTATTGGAGACCTGGTGAGCGAAGGAGCAACCAGCCCCAGATTGACTGTGATCTCTGTGTGCACTTAAGGGAAATTGCACTTTACTGTGTGTATTAGTTATCCTTTCCTCTTCTAGGTGATGACCTCCCTGGTGTTAGTGGTGAGGACTGAGGCTCCTTGATTGCTGGGCCAGGGCACAGTCGTCTCACATGTGATTTAATTTTTAAGTAAATTAAGAAAGCCTGTTAAATGGTCTTTTATCTGATAAAGTCTTCGGTGTAAGATGAAAGCGCTTACTTTTTTTTAATTAAATTAATTTTATACAATGTTTTTTTTTCAATAGTGTGCTTTTCCATTCTTCCACCTAATTGGAGATTTAAGTTGGCAGGCAGAAAATAACAGTAAAATAAAAAACATAATATCCAGTAAATTGGATTTGCAGAATAGGAAGCCATCCTATCATCCCAGAAGAAAGAGAAAGACTGTAGGTAAGTACAAAAAGTGATTGCATGTGCTCTTTAAGATACAATCTTTCAATAACTTGTATGTAGTATGGTTTTGGAATTATTAATGTTAAATATGAATAGACAATATTAGATGCCTAGAGGCAACAGTAGGATGTAACTAGAGATATACTTGGAGACACCACTTGGCTGTAAACCAAGTAGACTTGTATAGCATCTAATTGTGGTGAGTTCTAAACTTAACACCAGTGGTAGCTGTAGCTATACAATGGTAGATCTGTCCCAAAGTATTAATTCAGTGCAAAGTCAGGTTGGCAAATTGCATTAATCAAAATAATTTAGGTGTGAATATGTTATCTGGTACTTTAGTATGATTTTAAGTAGTAAAGTTTTTTTTGCTCTCTATATCACACCAAGGAGTTGCATTGTATTTTTCCATCACAGTACCGATGGGCCAATTAAATCTCAGTTCCTGGCTAATATATGCTCCACTGTATTTAACCTATCAATCTTTTCATGGTTAGATACATTAATGGCTTCCATCAGTTGTTAACTCAAAAATTTAAGAGTTTTGAATCATAAACACCATATGTCTTTCTAACTGGTGTTAAGGAACAGCCCTGAACTTTCTACTAACTCCTGGTAATTGCCAAGTTAGCAACTACATTATTAAAAATCGCCTGCCCTCTTTCTTCAATTCATTTATTTTAGATTTTTCCATCACATTCTCCAAATAATAGCTGAACAAGGACTTTCTACCATCACTTATCTCCTCTTCCAACTCTCTAATTTAATCTTTGTAGTATTTAACTTTTTGTATGCCTTCTTTTCTCTTTTTTGAATGCACCCATGAAGTAGTCATCCTTACACTTCTATTTTCTGTATGCCATTTCTTTTTCATTCAATAGCATCCTAAGATCTTCTTCATTTGCAAGGGACTCTTTTTTTTCTTTTTACCTCCCTATCCTACCAGTCTCTTTTTATACAATTTCATTCAACATTTTTGAGTTCCCAAAGTTCATTTACTTCCTTGCATCTTCCATTGTCTCATAATCTACTATCTGCAATCACACACTGCTATGTTCGTTTCCCTCCAAGCAATTTTCCTTCTAATATTGTATTAACTTATGTGAATACCTCTTTTCCAATAATTTCCATGTCCCTTATCTCATCCATTCTACTCAACCATCCTTCCTTTCTTAATTAAATGAAGTTTCTTTGGTGTGAGTGAGCCTTTCCTTTCTTAAAGCAATATAAGACATACATACAAGCAAATAACTAGTAAATTTGATTTAATATTTAAAAAGAAACTTGTATTTTTTACTTAGACGAGATATGCACGCCTGCACCAGAACTGATATGCGCACAGTTTAATACGGTTATTGCATACTGCTTAACACCAACCTCACCTGATCACCCCCAGCATGTTTTGCAATCATTGGTCATTTGTCAGGTGACTCCAAATAGGGTAACACTGCATTTTCTTCAGTGCCTTCCAGCAGACTACCACTTCACAACAACTAGACTATGACAGTTCAAACATTGGCAATTTCTGCCCTAATATCTGAGTTTCCCTCCTCTGAAATGTTTCTGTAAGATCTACATCTACATCAGTATATAAATGTACACAAAATTGCATAGAGTTCCTTCCAGCAGTCTGTACAAAGTGGCAACATCTTTTCATGTTCACTAGTGTTGCATCTTCTTTTGTATCCCTGTGTCATAATGTAAACTTCCTCACATTTCTAGTTTTCCTTTAGGTCATCTGACATGATCATCTCTCACACCATACTTCTCAACTGTCCAGAATTTTTCAGAAAGTTCCTGATTTTGGCTGATATTTTTTGTACCCTGTTCCCTCATAATTTTTTTGATTTTCTGGTAAATCACTGATGATTATAATCAATCAATAATGCCAGCCATTTGAGTTTCATATTCTTTATTATTCAGCCGTGGTGGTACAGTGGTAGGGTTGTTGCCTCACCGCAAGAGGTTCTCCCGTTCGATTCTTGGCTGGAGTGCGGGGAGTGCCTTCTGTGTGGAGACTGCATGTCCTCCCTGGGGTTGGATGGGTGTTCGAAAAACATGTGTAAATGGGCGTGCCTTCGTTTAAGGTTGGACATCAAGCTGCCACCTCGGTGTTCATTAAAATCTACTGCCAATCATTAGTGGACTGGAGTTCCGCTGAGGCGACCCCTAACCGGGAAAAGCAGAAAGACAAACAACAACTCTTTATTGTTCAGAACATGCGTATTGATGCAAAACATGTTGATATTTAACATTTTTAAGTGAATAAAGCACTATTTAACAGTTGCCCCTGAGTTTGAGCCTCTGCTCCCCCCCCCCACATTATTTTTGGCTTTGTCCAGTATTCTTCGTCAAAGAAGCTGAAAGGTATGCCTTATATTTTTTCACTTTTGATGCTGCTACAACTCACCCAATTGTATATTTTTGTTAGAACTTGTTTCCTATAGATGTATTATTCTGCATTTCTTCACAATGAATTTTATTTGCAATATTAGTAACAATTCCTCCCCAACAATCTTGCAAAGTACCCCCTTTCGTATATAAACTCTATAAGATATATGTTTTCCACTATGATAAATCCATCACATTGTTCTTTAGAAAATACTAAAAATGAACAGGTCTAGATGTTAATATTGTGTTCCATCTCTAATAACCACCCTTCCTCAACAGAACAGTTAATGTGCTGTTCCATTATATGCATATTTTGTACAGCTTGCGTTTCACTGATGCTACCAACATAGGATTCACTCACGTTTGTCTAAATTGTCTATTTATACTGTTATATGCTAATGTTTCTAATATCATCCAAAGTATCTTACCTGCTAAATATGTAGACAGCATCCACAGTATCTCACATTCTTTTACCTACTAAATAGGTAGACAGTATCCACATTATCTCACATTCTTTTACCTACTAAATAGGTAGACAGTATCCAAAGTATCTTATACTCTCTTACTTGCTAAATATGTAGACAGTATCAACAGCATCTCACATTTTACCTACTAAATAGGTAGACAGCATCTACATTAGCTCACATTGTCTTATGTACTAAATAGGTAGACAGTATCTACAGTATCTTACATTCTTTTACCTACTGAATAGGTAGATACCATCCACAGTATCTCACATTCTTTTACCTGCTGAATAGGTAGACAGTATCCATAGTACCTTGCATTCTTTTGCCTACTGAATAGGTAGACAGTATCCACTGTATCTCACATTCTTTTGCCTACTGAATAGGTAGACAGTATCCACAGCATCTTGCATTCTTTTACCTACTAAATAGGTAGACAGCATCTACATTAGCTTACATTGTCTTATCTACTAAATAGGTAAACAGCATCCAAAGTATCTCACATTCTTTTACCTACTGAATGGGTAGACAGTATCCACAGCATCTCACATTCTTTTAACTACTGAATAGGTAGACAGTATCCACTGTATCTCACATTCTTTTGCCTACTGAATAGGTAGACAGTATCCATAGCATCTTGCATTCTTTTACCTACTGAATAGGTAGACAGCATCTAAAGTATCTCACATTCTTTTACCTACTGAATGGGTAGACAGTATCCACAGTATCTCACATTATTTTACCTACTGAATGGGTAGACAGTATCCACAGTATCTCACATTCTTTTACCTACTGAATGGATAGACAGTATCCACAGTATCTCACATTCTTTTACCTACTGAATAACTAGACAGCATCCACAGTATCTCACATTCTTTTACTTACTGAATGGGTAGACAGCATCCAAAGTATCTCACATTCTTTTACCTACTGAATGGGTAGATAGTATCCACAGTATCTCACATTCTTTTGCCTATTGAATGGATAGACAGTATCCACAGTATCTCACATTCTTTTACCTACTGAATGGGTAGACAGTATCCGCAGTATCTCACATTCTTCTACCTACTGAATAGACAGCATCCACAGTATCTCACATTCTTTTACCTACTGAATAGGTAGACAGCATCCAAAGTATCTCACATTCTTTTACCTACTGAATGGGTGGACAGTATCCACAGTATCTCACATTCTTTTACCTACTGGATGGATAGACAGTATCCACAGTATCTCACATTCTTTTACCTACTGAATAGGTAGACAGTATCCACAGCATCATGCATTCTTTTACCTACTGAATAGGTAGACAGCAGCCAAAGTATCTCACATTCTTTTACCTACTGAATGGGTAGACAGTATCCACAGTATCTCACATTCTTTTACCTACTGAATAACTAGACAGCATCCACAGTATCTCATATTCTTTTACCTACTGAATAGGTAGACAGTATCCACAGCATCATGCATTCTTTTACCTACTGAATAGGTAGACAGCAGCCAAAGTATCTCACATTGTCTTACCTACTAAAGAAGTTTTACAGCATCCAAAGTATCTCATACTCTCTAATCTACTAATTAGGCTGTACAATAAGGAGTAACTGAAGTCTTCTAACATGCCCTTTGTACTGACAAACCAAGAACCAAACCAAACAAATGAAAAACTTGAGTGGAGATGCAGGTTCCCAAAAAGACCAGTACCAACAGTCAAGAAATATCACCAAATGATTTAATAAAATCAACAAGCAGCAAAAATAGCAAGTGATAGCAGTTTAGCACTTTCATCTAGGTAAAGACATCTTCAGAACTGCTAGTACATCCACTATTTCACTTAAATACTCACAAAATCAACATATGTGATCAAACCGACCAATGGAACACCAGTGTCGACTTTAAAAAATGTGTAAGAAACTATGTTAAAATCCAAGATAGAAGCATGATAATACATGCATACAATACCAATAGAATTCACTAATGAATAACAGCATTATACAAATGTATGTTAAACTCAGGAATGTAAATTAAAACAAATTATGTGTAAACTCCAGGACATTTAAACCACATTGTATCTGTGATAATCACCCGTCAAGACTCTTTAACTTGAGAATGGGGTGATGGAACTACTTACATTAAGGCCTGAGGGAGATAAAGCATCACATGTAAGAATCCATTTGAGTTCCTTTTTATTTAAATGATCCTCAGTGTAGAAACCCCTTGGATTTCTGTCCATGTGGTCAATCACTGCAAACTTGAAAAAATGCCCCTCACAAGTGGAGATATGTCTGTAAAGAGCATTAGTAGACCTTTCTCTCCTAATGTCATATAAATGCTCATAAATTCTCTCCTTTAACATCCGACAGGTCTTTCCAATGTAAAAAGCATTACATGTTTGGCAAAGGGCCCCGTACACAACTCCCCTAGATAGGCAACTGAAATGCCTTTTCACTTCTATTTTCTTATGCCTAATAAAGAATGAATCACACCACTGGTTATGTTGGCAATAGTTGCAATGGTTGCACTTAAACACACCCTTTGGTCTATTTGAACCCATATTGTCCCTTTTCATCTCCCATAAATTCTTGAAACACATACCTTTCCTAAAAATTATTTTTGGTTAAATACCAATCAGGAAGTTATAGGTGAGCGTTCTTTCACCAACCAGCTTAAATTATTTGGAGAGAAGCTACTTTGTTTCAAGAAATTGTGGATGGACAATGCCTATCTACATGAGAATCTGAAGAGAGGGCTAATACCTAAGGGTCTACGAATTTAGCGTTTCCCTAATGGAGTTCCTAAGGGTGTACGAATTTGGCGTTTCCCTAATGGAGTTGAGGAAAATTCAGAGTTAGGCAAAGCATTGATTAGCATCTTTAGCAATACAGGTGCTGACATTATTCATCTTATTATACATGAAAATTATGTTAAACTAGATAAAATATCTTGAGATCTTGACATTCTGAATGGGAGCCTGATCAGTGATGTGCTGTTTGATCACTATAGCACTAACTACAGTAACTTGTTCAATAAAATTGACGATATCTGTATAACAATTCAATTGAGAAAACTTAAGAAATTAAAAATAGATACTGATGCATATTCTACAGGAACACCTTACCCTCCGCCACCTAGATTCACAGAATCAAGCCCACCAATCCTGAACAATTATTCGGATGACAGACAGGGGGAAGGCATAAATCAAGGTGAGGCTTGCAGTGAGGAGGTACAGGAAGTCTGAACACAGAATGAGCAAGTTGTAAGACGCTCTGAGAGGTTGCTGCAAAGGGAAAGGGGTAAAAATCAGGACAATAGTCCTCAAACAACTTTGGACTATCCTAGAAACAACTCTAAACCCAATTCCTATCTGCATGGCAATATTAACCCTAATTATGAGCAGATAGGAACAAGACCAAAACTTGGAACCGCTCAAAACAACAACAAGCAGAGGAATACTTGCCAAAAAACTACAGGGGAACAAAACACATGAGGAAGAAGTACTTTTACAAAAACAAGTAAGTATATCTGGCTAGCCAAAGAAGTTTTGTGACTTCAATTTAGTTTCAAAGAAGTTTAGTGACTTTAATTTAGTATCAATGATGGTTTTTTTAACTGAACCGATTCACCTGGATTCTGGGTCTGTATATGAGAACAAAGCATTGTCGATGTTTGACATTGTAACAGACAGTAATTTGAGGCTTAATTCAAACATTGACAATTGTGTAGTATTATTGGATGCATCCTTAACAGAATTTTGTTGTAGTCTTATGAACATGGACGCAGAACATGTGGCTGAAAGAGAAGGAACCTTGGCTAACAATTCTAATTCACTTAATGCAATGAACTCAGGTATTGCAAGTGAACTATATGGTGGACAATGTGTACATGTCATCTGTGGGGCTAGCTATCTCAATAATAGTGCAACTTCTGAAATAAGTTTGGTAGGAGTATGTACAGCTCTCATTGAATTTGTGGAGCCTTGTATTAATAGTACAACAACAGATATTAGATGTTTTGAACAAACCATTTGTATTGAAGAGAGCAATGCAGATGTTTACTGTTTCGGTTCAAGTGACTCTCAAAGTATTTCTACTAACAGCAGTTTGTATAATCAAAGCAGAAGTAATGAATTGTAGTGTTCTGTAGATGCATTATCAAACATAATAGATGAGAATAAGAGCCCCCTAGATAATGGTGGACGAATTGTAGCAGATTTTTCTATGGATATTTGTAACAACGCAATTAATCAAACTGTTAGTGATGTTAATCTGGTATATGACCCTGCTTGTGAATCCTTAAGTGAGTTGGTTGGTGAAGGCCAAAACATTCACTCACATTTTAGTAGTATTAAATTTAATGAAATGACAGGAGATAGTAATTCATATTTTCATGTTACAGCACTTAACAACAAAGCTGGCGAGGCACACTCATTACCCCTGTTGGATCTCATTAATTTGAGTCAGAATTTGGTCAATTATTCTGAAATTGAAATGGACCAAACAATTTCCAGCCTAATGGAGGTGAGTGGGGGACCTACTTCTGTTAAGAACACGGATAGAGAGTTTACTGTCTATAATTTTTCTAGCATTAATATTACAACTGACCATGCCAACCTTTTGAGCAAAGGTTTAAGTTTTGTACCAGCTAAAAGATCTAGCTTACCTGAGGCACTTATTGATTTAAAACTATTTACCTGCAAACTGAATTTGGCTTTATGGTTTAAATCAATTCACACAGTAGGCCACCTATACATTACAATTTACAGGTGGTCGTGTGTGTGTGCCATCCATTTTACTGTGTGTGCAGGTGGAGAGGTGTGTCAGTGTGTAGGGGCCTACACTGTCAGAGTATGTGCTATATGTTCCCTCTTTGCCAAGGCATAGGCATATTGGGCACACCTCTGTCTGCCTACTGGGGCTGGCACAGGGTGTTCATGGTCGGAATCCCTCTGTGCCTGTGATGGCCTTGGCAACTGCGATGGGCTGTGAGGGCCTTCACCATTTTGTCCCTGCTGCAGCTGCTTCCGCAGGATAATATTATGTAGCATGGTACATACTATGAGGATGTGGGCATACATGCCTGGAGAGTACTGCAAGGCTCCACCAGATATGTCCAAGCAACGGAACCGTGATTTCAGCATCCCGAACACACGCTCTGTGATGATTCTGGTTTGTGCGTGTGCCTCATTATGGCGTTCTTGCATGGGTGTGTGTGCATTTCTGATGGGAGTCATCATCCACGGCTCCAGTGCATAGCACTTCTACTACAGGTCCTAGTAAAACACTTAGTAAAGCTAGTTCTTTCAACCTTCCCTTAAACAACTGGTTATCCCTTTTTGAAACAGTACGTGAGAAAGATATCCATACAATTTGCTCTGGATCTTACCAGGCTATAAATGAATTAAATCTTTCTAAAAAGGAAGAATCCCTGTTAAATGATCTTTGTAACAACAAGACTATAAGAGTGATGAAACCAGATAAGGGTGGGGGTATTGTAATAATCGACACTGAAGATTACAGTAGTAGGATGTTAGATATGTTACTGTCTGACAGGTGCATACAAATCTTAAGGAATGAATTGAATATTGCTTTTTCCAGAATAGATGTTTGCCTTTATGACATAGACATGCAGGACCAGATGCACAAGGACACTCATGATTATCTTTATAACCAATTTCCAGTGGTAACCAGTATTTTTGGAATCAATAAGATCCACAAGGATTTAACTAACCCACATTTGAGACCTATAGTGGATGCTGGGAAAAGTAAAACATTTTACATAGCTAAGTATGTGGATAGTTTACTACAATGATCTACAAGTCATGTAAAACATATATGTAAAGATTTGTGGGATTTCCTGTCTAGATTAGCACAGCTTGAATTTTAGGAAGATTGTGTTTTTTTAACGATCAATGTCCAAGACCTATATTTGGTCATTCCCCCATAGAGGAGGATTGGACTGGGTCCAAAGCACACTCTTTGACATTGGTGTTTTGGATCAAAATAGCATAAACACTGCTATTACACTGATGAACCTTGTCCTGAGTAACAACTACCTGTATTTTGAAGGACATTTGTTCAGGCAAGCAAGTGGAATAGCAGTGTGAGCTTCTTGTGCTCCTAGCTTTGCCAGTCTCTTTATGACATATTGGGAGAGGCATGTTATTCTCAATAGTTAATTTGCAAGCAACTGGTCATTCTACATCTGTTTTTTGGATGATATTTTTTTAGTATGGAATGACTCAGCCAGGAAGTTGAATGAGTTCTTTGAATACATCAATAACACTACCCAATTTTTGAAATTCACTCATACCTTTGACCACGACCAAATAGCCTACTTAGATGTTATGGTTAGTAAGGACTATGATAGGGAGTGTTTTTGTTCTAACATCTATCGTAAAAAGACCTGTCCAAATTCCTACCTCCACTATGACAGCTGACACCCTCCATTTCAAAAAGAGCAGTAGTGAAAAGGCAGTTTGTATGACTGGCTTGTATGGTGTCAGATGATATCACATTTGGGCAGGCGATAGTAAGGCTTCTTGACATGTTCAACAAAAGGGATTACCCTTTGAAACTATTGGTGTCTGTCAAGGATGAAGTCCTTGGTAAAAGGAAGAAAGGTTTTTACCAACCTTTACTCCCCATCCAAAAAGGCCCACATGTTGACTCAGTTATGGATCAAAGTGACAACAATGGTATTCAAACAGCTGAGGTGCCTTACAAACATTCTATGGTCATTACCTTTTCAGTGAATAGTCAGGAAATTGTTGGAGTGGTTAAAAAATTCTGGTCAATTGTCACTTCTATTAAAGAAGGTGTTGAATTATTTGGTACTAAACCAAAAATTGTTTTTAGGAAAGGTTTATGTTTCAAGAATTTATTGGAGATGAAAGGGGACAATATGGGTTCAAATAGACCAAAGAGTGTGTTTAAGGGCAACCATTGCTACTATTGCCAACATATCCAGTGCTGTGATTCATTCTTTATTAGGCATAAGAAATAGAAGTGAAAAGGCATTTCAGTTGCCTATCTAGGTGAGTTGTGTACGGGCGCCTTTGCCAAAAATGTAAGGCTTTTTACATTGGGAAGACCTGTCGGACGTTAAAGGAGAGAATTTATGAGCATTTAAATGACGTTAGGAGAAAAAGGTCTACTAATGCTTTTTACAGAAACATCTCTTCTTGTGAGGGGCATTTTTTCAAGTTTGTGGTGACTGACCACATGGATAGCGATACAAGGGGTTTCTACACTGAGGATCATTTAAATAAAAAGGAACTCAAATGGATTCTTACATGTGATGCTTTATCTCTCCCAGGCCTTAATGAAAGTAGTATCATCACCCCCATTCTCAAGTTAAGGAGTCTTAAGGAGTGATTATTACAGATACAATGTGGTTTAAATGTTCCTGAGTTTACACATACCCCAGGATTCATGAAGCTTGCGCCAGGTGCAGGGGTAACGTAGGCAGTATAACTCCAAACATGGCCGCCGAGCGAGTCAGGTACGATCCAATTCCATGTGCACTACCAGCGTACACCAGATTTGCGCAGCCCTCAGCTTAGGTATACTAATCACCCCATGCGCAGTGCCGCACAATGCAAATGAAGGTACATAGCGATTCATGAAGTGGTGCAGGCGTAGCATAAGCCCACAGAAATGTAAACCAAAAAACACAGTTTACATTTTTCCAAACAGAACATCGGAGCTATGAAAGCGGACCAGACTCATGTATTACAAAGTTAACATATGCAAATGGCTAAATATACAGCCAATGGCATAAGAAAAGATACACAACACCTAAAAAGCAACATATAATGTCATGTCCACAGTAACGCAAAGTACAACCGCAGGGCATGTGTGCACAAATGGGAACACAAAGAAAATATATACAAATGTCATAAAATCGCAATGTAATACAAATCATGATTTCACCATAATACTCAATGGTATGCATGGTACACCACAACCAAGCTGCAAGGGTTGCTAAGGGTCTGTGACAGTGTTCGGTGTGGTAACTAGGAATTAGTAGTCAATGCCATGCAAATGAGGCAGGTAATAGTGAATCGCAAACGTCCCGCCGGACTAAGGATGTACCATATGGCGCAGCGCTACAACACTAAGGCGTGGCTTAGAGGTATACATGACATCAGCAGTGGGGTGTGCCACCGTAGCTGTAAGCACATTGGAGCAATGCAAATCCGGCCTGGCCGTTGCTAAGCAAAGCCGCAGGACAGGGGTGGGGAGGTAGGTATAGCATCGTTTAGCTTGAGAGCACATATGGTGCCTGAAAGCGCATGTGTATGGGGAGAAAAACGTGCCCGAAACTTGGTAAGCAGATGCACGCACCACGCACCATAGCTCAAACAGGAAGGTCAGGGGAAGAAAATAAGGAAATGCCACAGTAGGGTAACTGGAGTACAATTGAGCAATTAACACCTATTAACTCACAGCGGCAATCGACGGCAGCTGACAAGTCTGCTCACAGAAACCTGCAAAACAGGATAGGGGAGGTGTCGGATTGCAAAGAAAGGAGAACTGTCATAGCAGAGCAAAGCAAACCTGCAGTAGACTGGCCATAGAACACATTATGCAAGATAAGCCAGGTGTAGGAAAGTACAAATGAAAGCAAGCTGCTGGATGCATAACATAAAATGGGAGGTGAAACATGAAGAAATGTAAAGGGAAGGGCAAGAGGTAATCCACGGCAGCCAAATGTAATTCAACACCAAAGGCACCACAATAGTAGTTCCTGTCGTAAAACACATAAGATACCCTGTAGCTATGATCGTATATACACACCCTATGACATCATCGGTATTCACGGTACAATAGTATAAAGCGTGAAAGCACCCCACACACACCTGTGTATTCCCAAACACTGCACCATAGGTGTAAACCTACGGGGAACTTTTACAATGTACATGTTGGGAGCTGCCATAGTTGTGATTCATCACCATGTGTTAGAGACTGACGGTGTTGTGGAGGATGATGCTGACAACTACCGCAGGCCCCGTAGGAGGAGAAGAGTGTTCAGACCAAGGGTAACCTACCAGGGGCTACATGATCTGGAGATAGTAGAGCATTACAGGGTGGATAGGGACATCTTACAGCAAATAGTTGAGCTGTGCCGGCCATGCCTGAGATCCAGAAACAACAGAGGGGAACCCATCCCAGTGGACACGAAGGTATGTGTAAGCTTGCGAATACTAGTCATAGGTACCTTTCAAAGGCCAACTAGAGATATAATGGGGATCTCACAGGCATCAGCATCCAGGGTACTACACCAGTTCCTGGATGCCATCTTACCACATGCCAATGAGCATATATACTTCCCCCGAACTCAGAAGGAGTTGGCCAGCAATATGCGTCTCTTCCACCATGTGGCACACTACCCGCAGGTACTGGGTGCGATAGACTGCACGCACATACATATCAAGTCACCACCCGGTGAGCATGGTAGGCACTACATAAACTGCAAGGGATACCACTCCATCAACTGCCAGGCCATGTGCAATGCCCAGGGCATTATCATGGATGTGTGTGCTGGCAGCCCTGGAAGCTACCATGACTCCCACATCTGGCATGCCTCACAGCTGTATCAGGTATTTGTCAGGGGGGACATCCCACATGGCCACCTTGTGGGGGATGCTGGCTATGCACTGGAGCCATGGATGATGACTCCCATCAGAAATGCACACACACCAATGCAAGAACGCCATAATGAGGCACATGCACAAACCAGAATCATCATA
This sequence comes from Protopterus annectens, assembly GCF_019279795.1. NCBI lineage: Eukaryota > Metazoa > Chordata > Ceratodontiformes > Protopteridae > Protopterus > Protopterus annectens. Next base: position 456,663,195 of record NC_056730.1, on the reverse strand, counting down.
GAGCGTGTGTTCGGGATGCTGAAATCACAGTTCCATTGCTTGGACATATCTGGTGGAGCCTTGCAGTACTCTCCAGGCAGGTATGCCCACATCCTCATAGTATGTGCCATGCTACATAATATGATCCTGCAGAAACAGCTGCAGCAGGGACAAAATGGTGAAGGCCCTCACAGCCCATCGCAGTTGCCAAGGCCATCACAGGCACAGAGGGATTCAGACCATGAACACCCTGTGCCAGCCCCAGTAGGCAGACGGAGGTGTGCCCAATATGCCTATGCCTTGGCAAAGAGGGAACGTATAGCACATACTCTGACAGTGTAGACCCCTATGGACTGACACACCTCTCCACCTGCACACACAGTAAAATGGATGGCACACACACACGACCACCTGTAAATTGTAATGTATAGGTGGCCTACTGTGTGAATCCTACATAGGCAACCCTCAACCATTGTACACACAACAGCTATTGGAACAAGGAATGTCAACACCTGAACGGTACATGCACCTATCAGCATATGTTGGTACTGTGTGTATAGGTTCCTAGGTACATCGGTAGGTACACGCCTGATTGTCAGAGGCCATTCATCAGTCGAGGCAAACAGTGTCTGCTGTCGCCATCACATCGAGTAACCAACTGTCGCTCAGTGGAGCAGAGCCAATTGCAGGATCCATGTGTGTAATCACTGTTCCCCACACACTCTGCATGGATTCCCTGGTGCGTTAATGAGGGGCTCCATATAATGTAATCATGGATGTAGTGGCAAAGCATGGGGTGTACCCATGACAGGTATCTGTCACCCCAGCATGTTCCAAGGTGTAGCACATTATAGTGTGTGGCTCACTGTGACATACATACCCAATGCTGGAGCACATCCATTAAACATCACTTGGACATACCATTAATAGGTCTCATCCATATGTAAACTAACTGAGATGGAGTATGGAGTAACAGCCATAGTACAGTCCACATACAAAATGCCATAACACGTGTACAAATCCCACATGCCCAAGTGGTAAATGCAGTGACTGTCATACATGTTCCCGGTCCCATGTCCTGCAAGGGATGTAACATAATCCCGAAGGCATGAATAATGCATGTTGGATGCAGGTCATCAGATCATGTTTAGCACATGTTAGTGGGAATATGCGTTGCCCAGTGCTGGTAAGCGTCATTTAAATATGACTATATGGATATGCGTGAGACAGGGCTAAGCTTCTCTGAATATCACGCAGATCACGGTCAATGATGTCCAGAACAGGTGAAACCAGCATTATTCACCCCTGTACTAATAGTGCCTGCTCTGAAGGGTAAAATGACCACTGCCAGGAGTAGAACATGCAATCATGTACACAATCACCTAACACTAAGCTACCCAAGATGTACCAACGGCAGGCATGTAATGTGACAGGTTCAAACACAAACGTGCGGAGTCCAGGTAACAGTATACACCGACATGTACACAATGAAAGGTGTATTCTGCCTGTCACTGTCTCTGTTATATATATATATATATATATATATATATATATATATATATATATATACATATACATAATAGAGATAGAAAGGGTGATAGAGAGATATATGTTGATATATACGTATTCACCTGTATCTGCAAATATGTAGATAGGTCAACGACATGTACACAACCATGGAGGTACAAATAAATAGGATACTGCCAACTATGGAATGTGTCACATACCGACACGTGTAATCATGAGGCTGAAAGACCGAAAGAACACAGTACCGGAACAATAGAATCGCGTGTAATATTTTCACGATATTAAGGGACATTTAGTTATTGCTGCCGGTGTTGCGGTCCACGTAGGTACTGTGTTCAACTGTGTTTGTAATTGCCATAGCCTGTGTATGTGTGTGTTGAGGGTGCCGTGTGCATTTCCATAGGACTGTAATGTGTGTGTGTGTGTGTGTGTGTGTGTGTGTGTGTGTGTGTGTGTGTGTGTGTGTGTGTGTGTGTGTGTGTTTGCATCGTGTGTCTGTTAGTGCTAACTCGGAGGTTGATCATTACGGTAGGTGTGGTTATAGCTGGCCGTAGGCATATGGTTACCACCTGTCCCACTTTAAGAGGAACAGCCCCTCCCTGGGCAGTTGTGTCCTGACAAAAAATATTAAAAAGGGCAAATGTCCAATATTGTAGGACATAATTATGTCCCATATATTATGTAATAGTTGCATTAAATAATTATGCCTGTATCTAAAAAACGTAAATGTTACATGAAACATGATAAGTAGCTAAAGTGCTACAAGAATAAGTATGTATTCAGGATAAAAGTATGTGCTATCCTGTGTACTGACCATGGGTATGTGTCAGCCTGTAAACACCGATGTGTGTCCTGCAAATGTCCCACTATGGCAATTTGAAAAGGTGGCAATCCATGCCAAAGAGGTTCACTCACCAACACAATTGCAATGAGTGCAAATATCTGTGACAGAAATACATGGGACAGCTGTCATTTAGTAACATTCCTTTACATATCGCTGTATTTCCAGAGGTATGGAAGTATCAACCTCACCTGCATACTATATAGAAACCAATTAACAATGGCCCAATGTATAAGCCCGTAACAACCATAGTTTCAGTCTACTAACTGATAGGTCTTCAATTAAGGAAGGAGCCCACACACATATATGGAATAAGTAGAAATGCAGTCCCCACAAACCTGTATATGCTATGTACACCCACCTACATCTCCCACACATGAAACTATAGCAATACAGACTGTAATAACATCACAAACATCCACTCACTCAATTACATCTGCAGAAGCGTTAACATACCTTGTGAGAGACACATTTGTAAAGGCACCATGTGTAATCATAGCTGTTGTATAATGGAACAGACAGCGATGTTACAGGTTTTGTTTGCAATAGTCCCTTATCAGACGGTTGAGATGACAGGTACACTCACATGTAGAACGACATACTCTAGCTGTCACACACAATCTACAGGGGACATGAATCCAAAATATCCGTGTCTCTACAAATAGTTGCAATTCCACACAACAAAACACATACAGGCCGTCTCCCCGAAGGTAGGGCAAAAGGGCAACGCCCAAGTGGAGAATTCAATTATACCCCACTGTTGCCGCGTAATTGGTGAATGGAGTAGCTGCACAGCTGATGTGCATGTAATAATTTACTCAGGAACACCGATTGGCGGCAGGAAACCACATGTTACAGGTATCGACGTATATAAGGATGACTTGCCAGACATTCAAACCGTATGCTCATACCATAGAACCATTTAAACAGTAAAGAAGTAAGAGAGAGATTTACGAAAGTTCGGAACGCTAACAAGGTATGTAGAACACTCAGTATGCTAGTGTATGTATAGCCTGTTTTGTATTAATTAAAAGTGTCTGCAATGCATAAAGTAGGAAAAGGTATTATGTAGTGATGTCTTGCTGAGCATAGTAACGCTTGTAGAAATTGTGCGTCCTGCTGTGGACCACAAGGTAAACATCACAGACACCACAAGGGATGCTACATGAGGGCTTTAAACAGAACAATTCCACACCACCCGCCGTCAGTGGTAGGGTATGTCCAACAAGTACATGTCATATCAGGGGATAGTATATGTTGATATACTGTCACAGTAGGCATGTGTATGGGCATATAACGACAATAACATGCCTAAGGTGGTCCTGCTGTGCAAGTATGCTTTGCATTATGGGATAATATGTAAAATATGTGTAATATACAGTATTGTAGGTAGATATGTCAGATATTCTACACAGCATAACAGTTATATCATCCAAACAAAAGGTATCGTCTATTGGCATGTACAATACACAATAACAGGATACATATGGCTTGTAGTCACAGGACACTGTAACAGCATGATAGCTAATCAAAATGGAAGAGCTACTCAATTAACCATGCACAAAAGACATGTAATAGCTTCACAGGTTCATAGTGAGGTACTATGCTGTCTGGTAAGTCTATGTGTAAGCCCAACTACAGTGTTTACACCAGCGGCACCTCTCTAGGATAGTGTCCTGTCTGGGAACAGCAGAGCCATGTGTTGCCTGCACCGCTGCACAGTACAGCCACTGCAGTGATCCCTGGCGTACATGTGTGTCTCCCATCCACCAAGTGAGGTATCTCATAAACAGTGCTACTGAGTGTCCCTGCGTGATGTACATAGGAATCATGTTCCAAAGCATGGTGAGTGTCTGGTTTGGGAATGTAACCCTCAAGCACATCCCACTGATCGTTGCGTTTGTGCACATATCCATGAGCATGTTGCTCTCAGTGGCTTTTGCTTATGTCGCTTATGTGGAGTATATCCATGAATATTGTTGTGGACATGGGCCCTGTATGTTCAGCAGAGGTCACCCCTGAATATGCAGTATGCAAATGTGTACAGTCGTGGTGTCCGTAGTTCTGCCGCATACGTCAACCTTCGGAGCTCAATAATTCTCATGGTGTGTTAATGTTGTGGTATGTAAAGCCGTTGCTGTTCTGTAAGGTATACCCTAAACAGGGTGTTGTATCCTTGAATGTGTGTATACGTCAGGAGTTTAGAGGTACAATGGGTGCCTTTGTTCCAGCTACAAACCCAGTACAGATAAGGGTGGCCACGTAGAAGGATATCCATGCCACATTGGCAATATGGTTATCAAAGGAGTGGGTGCTACATATGTGTGTACTAAGATCCCATATAATGTCACATGTATGTAGGGGACTACCACCTATGTGATAGTCAGTGGGTGATTGGTGTAATCCAAAGGGGATGTTCATGCACCATGTGTCATGCAGCGTGAGGCCATATTATCGACATCAGGTATCCGTCACAGTGACACCCTTATGGTGGGAGTCTGTATCAGCTGGTGGATCAATCATGGTGGCTTGTATGCAGTTGTCTGGAAACCTAGTCAGGGAAAGTCCCTCTGTGCTAGCCTGTACCTCAGGGAAGCATATACCAAACATGAGGGGCCCTATGACTGAGGACTGTGGTATGCCAAGTGTAACTGAAATGCAGTAGGTACTACAGTATTCTACCCTCATTGTGTGGGTCCTGTCTGTGAGCCACTTTGCATAACATCCTGAGACGTAGGGGTCGATGTGCAGGTGGATGTGTATGTTGTCAATACCAGAATGGAGAACGATGCTGAACGCCAATGAGAGGACAATGTATGCTGTGTGGACCCCCTTACCGTCATCAACTACCCTGGTAACTGTATCAAAGGAGTCCACCAGGTGTAGGAGCCATGGTCTGGCCCTAACAAGTCCAACCTGGGTGGCATCAAATGTCTCGAGCCCACCAATGTCTCAGTGAATGACTTCCATGATGATGTGCCCCATAGCCTTGCAGAACAGTCCAGTCAGGTGTATAGGGCAATAGTCCCTCTGGTTCATTGTGGCTCCACCTGTGTGGAGTGTGAAAACTGTTGCTGTGCGCCATTCAGGGGCCACAATGTCTGATACAAGGCTATTAGTGAATCTGGTGGCCAAGTGGGGAGACATGTCGTTCTGAGGTTTGTGTAAATCACAGCCTGGGATGTTGGATGGTCACATGGAGTTTGTGTTCCAGGCCTTAGAGAGTATAGGTTGGACCTGTGTAGTTGTGACCGCAGGGACCCCGCAATGTTCCTCCATGGATTATGGCCCTGTAGGGAGTAAGAGGGTGTAAAGTTAGCATTGAATGCATCCGCCAGGATGTTGCCAACATCACTCAGTTCTGTAATGTTCCTGAGTAACCGTTGTATGTCAGAACAGATGTGGGTATTGCCATTGACTACTGACATACCTCTGTAATGCTTTGGGGTACACCCTGGAATGTGTCACAGTAATGTTTATGTAGCTAGGTTTGGAGGATGTGATAAGGGATCCCGGAGCCCTACTGAGGCTGACCAGTGAGCTACCCCACCCATGGGATTGTACTCCACTTTGCAACAGCCTCCACCTTTTGTTGTACATTATGTCCATGGAACTGGACCCCCAGAGTGGTGTCCATTATCTGGTGGATATCATCATGGCTCTGTTTGGAATAGCATGATCCATGCAGTCATGTAAGTGCTAATGAAGTGCACTGGGGTATGTTTCAGCATTTGTATGTGCATTGTCCATCTGCACGGGTGTCATGACGTTTACTACTGCTGTCATAAGACATCTGTAGTAGGCATTGTACTAATCTTGTACTGTGTATGCCCTGAAGGGTGTGGTGCCGGGATGTGGATAACAAGGGTGATTAGCATATGTTCAGAAACTACCAACGAGGGGATAACCCCAGGTGTGGAACACCAGTGACATGTTGGTAATGTCCATGTCTAGGATACTGTTGTCTTGGTGGTGGTGTGTATGGGTTGATCCAGCCAAGTGGAGGTTATGAATCCCAGACAGCGTTGGCCTAATGTGTCGATACATGAGTAGCTATCCCAGTTAAGTGTGGGCTAGTGTCAGTCGCACATCAGTAGTACCTGTCTGAACCCTACTGTCCAGTACACCAAGAAATGAGGGCCGGTAACCGTGGGGTATGTTGTTGAATCCGTAGCATGTTACAATGTGTATAGCAGTTCTGGCCACAGTTAGTTGCACGTGGATCACCTCTGATGCATTGTGCTAAGTAACCAGCCAGGAGGTGTGTACAACATAGTGAAATATGGACACACCTCAGCCGTGGGTGTTCCGGTCCAGGTTACATGACTGAAAGATGTGGTCTGCGTATAACCTGTCAGTGCAGGTGTGCTCTGCAGAGCCTAGAGGCAGGTCCCAGTCACTGCAGAGATATTGAAGTGGTCCATTATAAGGAGTGCCTTGCCTGCATGCGTCAGAGATGATGTCAAGCATTGAGTCACATGACCCCATGTTTTGCTTGCCTGTTCCCATTCTGGTGGTGAATGTTATTGGAAACTGTGCAAGACAGGCAGTATAGGAGCAGCAAGAACCTTACATGTTATCTGTACTCCCAGGGCTGACAGGTGCAGGTCATCTGTGCCAAAGCATCGTGTTTTGTTGACCATGTCATTCAAAGCGGACAAATACTGGATGCCTGTGGAATGACAGCAGAAGCATAGGCAACTGTTGAAGTGAAACAGTCAGTCATTGTACAGTGGTATCTAGTCTGGATAAATGCAGAATGCTCCCCAGGGCTTGGCCAATACCTTCTGGGCTACAAGTCCGGAGAGCTATTGCATGTCCCTGCACATGTAGTCTGGAAAGTTACATCTCAGGGCAGTCACACTAACATGGAGAATGACAGTCAAATTGTACCTGGTGAGGTGTGGCATGGGTGCATAGGTTATGTTGCAGAACCAGTTACCCAACAGCTAGATGTAAGCGACTATTGCCTTGTGTAGTCTGCTGAGTGGGACATCAGTGTGACTGCCTACAGAGTCACCTATGACTGGTGTGTTGGGTATGTTATAACACCCTATTGGCTGTATTTGATTGGCACACATGAGTCTGTGGGCTATAAGTAATTGTTGTTGTGTTTGGTAATGGGGGCTGTCTCTGGTGCCTACACAGAGTATGGAGATGTTCTGCAAATGTCATACTCATACTATGTGTGGCCTGTGGTGGTGGAGATCTTGTGAGACTATGTGATGAGTGGGGTATGTTGCAAATGTTACACGTCCCCACATGAATGTCAGGTTCAGTCTGGGTTGGTGAGAGCATTACCCCCAGCATGGCTACATATGTACATCTCCCACAGGCTGTAGTGTCGTATGTTGGGAGGTGAGCATTGACTGTGTACATGAGACAATTGCTCTATTGCCACATGTTCGCCATATTCATCATATAGACAGGCAATAGCGCTGGTACGTGACAGTTGGACATGCCTGTATATTTAACCATGTCTCACAAGATATGTGAGTTATGTGTGTACAACAGCTGTTGTACTGTAAGCAAGCTGGAAATGTAAGGACAGACAGTGTACTTGTAAGAAATGAGCTGGAATGGGTGCTATAGTAATTAGTAGCTCATGAAGTGCTCACAAGTTCTGAACAAGTGCTGAGCATGAATATGCAATACAGATAGGGTGTTGGATAATATCAACCCACTGCAACCCACAAGTGGAGACGACAGTCATAATTGGAGGCACTGCACTATTACCCTGCTGAGTATGGTCTGTAAGTCTATGAACCTTTATCAATGTAGATGTTAGCAGTACAGAAGTAGATAATAGTACGGATGATTTCACACTGCATAGCATACCTGTGACAGGTCATAGGACATCATCACCCATACCGTGTTCCAGCTACACTGAGTATACTAGATGTACCTTCGTATGTCACAGGAGTGTTCTACCAGTGGCCTGTTGACAGAATCAACACTACAAAATGTGTCAGAGTGACATGTGCATATCACACCAGTGGCAGCTACAGTAAAACAGGGTTAATGTTTTATACTCCCCCCTCATTGTAGCCCATACCACACAGACAAATGGGATGCATCTGTGTATGTAAGGATGTGAATGGCCATGATCTAGGAGCAATAGCTGTCTCAGTGTTGTGGACAACATACAGAATGGGCTTTGTGGGTGAGGTGTGTGACATATGTGCACAATCTGACAGCTGATAATAGCATTGTCACCGCTAGGTGAATAACCCTGTACCCATTAACTACCACCTAGACAGCGGTCAACATTATGGACACTGTGTAAGGGATGGTGCTGTGCAGTTCACCTCCCTGAGTTGGTGACATCTCCAGGCCTATTAGGTAGTCATACGAGGCACCCATGTCATGACAGGGTGCCATCCATGAGCATGGAGATCATTGGACAGGCATACTCAGCACTCGGGTGACCAATATCGGATCACATATCACCTTTAAGGGGTATTGGCCATGCGTGGATGGGCAATACCAGCCTTCACAATCCTCACCTCCACTATGCAGCATGCTGGCTACCTTGCATAAAGACATGTGCTGCACTGTGATGTTGGACATGCTACACGTAGATATCCTGATCTGAAAGGCATACGTCATGGACAGCCACCATCCTACTACAAGGATCGCCACAAGCTGGACAGATCTCTGTGCCATACATGTTTCATACTCCCACCATACCATGCAACCCTGTCCATCAAAGATGCACATGTCATCTCTGTCTTACATGGTGTGATGACCGCATGGTAGATGTATTATTAACTGTCTGGATCAGTAATGTGGCACTGATGCACCTCGCGGTGGCAAAATGGCTGTCGGATACAGCTAGGAAACCTTGCCCGTACATGCTATAGTTGATAACCATCCCTGCTAATGACGTCCGGCTAGCCATTGTCCCATGTCTATCACATGTGCAACGCAGGCGATCCGTGGCAGGATGTTGAACTGCTGTACAGTGCCATGTAGATGTATATGGCAAAACACATGCATGTAAAGGTTCCATGCATATGTGTGCATTGTCACTGCTCATGACCATTAAGGCAGTGTATGTGTTGATATGTGACATATACACAGCATCAAGGTAAACAGCATCACTGTGGACACATCCAGGCATGTGCTGATAGGTAAAAACACCAGTACAGGCAAACAGACATGCCCACATCAAGACAGCATTCACATGGAGTATGAACAATGTAATGAGGTGACACACATATATGCTGATGATATCCAATGCATAACGGGTGTTACATGTGTGTGACACAAACATGTCAGTCGTGTCAGTGTCATGATGATTTGCAAAGATAACTGTGCAGATGTACTAGATTCAATACAAATGTATGATGTATGTGCAGCTGTATCTCTGTACCTCTATGTGATACTGTGACCCGTCACCATCATTATGTCTTCCAGATAATGCCTCGTTCACGCCTGCCAGCTTACAGCTGCCAGGAGGATGATGTCCTCATCCCGTACCTTCATGAGAACTATGAGGTGTTGTTCAGCCATGTGCCACAGCATGCCCAGCAGCGTGACGACCTGTGGCAGGACCTTCACAGGAGGGTTAATGATGTGGGTGGCCATAACCGCACCTACCAGCAGGTGCGCAGACACTGCACGGACTTGATACGACATGCGAAACAGTGTGCCATTGCAATCACCAGGGAACAAGGTGGAACAGGTGATGGGCCACCAACCCAGCCCCCACTCACACCCACCGAGGAGCTACTGGCCAGCCTGGGGACACCCTCAGAACAGCATCCACAAACACTAGCTGCCATTGTGGAGGTGGGTGTCTCCCAACCAATGAGCCTGGAGTTGCTTGGTAAGTCACTACTGCACATATGACTATTATATCCCATTTAGTTGCATGTATCACTGTACAATATGTAATGTAACATCATATGCAAGGTATGTTGACACACATGCCGCATACTACAGTATGCTACCTTGTGTATGCACACATGTGCATACTATATGCTATTGTTCAGGCGAATGTGTTAACATGCACAGTGCACCCTGTGGTTGTCATACAGTCATGGATAATGTTCAAACTGCTGTGTCACCCCTATACAGGTACCTCTGGCATGCCGCACAGACATCAGTCCATTGCAGGTGTGACTGTCATCAGTATCAGGCATGTTAATGCATATATCTATTTGCCATGTGGCCAGTTAACACATGATGTATGGTCCAGTCACGATATACAGGTCGCATCTCCCATTATTCACACTGGCTACCCATGTGCAATATATACAAATGAAATGAAACACCTACATGAAACCACAGTATCTGTCATTGCTACATGTGTAGACAGCTGTGCATACAATGGTGGAGGTGTTGTTCAATGTAGGTATATGTACTATACATTGGAACAACACATGTGTGGTACGCAAACAGTACTACACAGTGAGTTGGGATATGGGCAACCCACAGGAGTCACCATTGTGTTATATGCCCCTGCAATGGGTGCACACATTGTGATGTGCCATCTGACATGTCCCAGGCATGTAGTGTTCTGGCTGCAATATTGTCACACTATCGCATAATACATACCCCACATACCAAACATACAACCCATTGTCTGCATAGCCCTGTGTACGGTGACATATCTGACATCCATGGGTGTATGTCATATAGGACTACACAGACATGTGAGATAGATGGCCATCACAAACATTTGGCCAGCACATGTTCACACATGGCCATGGAGGATGGCCAGAGACATGTAGCCACACAGTAGATGTGATGTGTATACACCCTGTTGCACATTGTCCATACATGGTCCAACTATAGCCTTAGTTGACTGATTATACAGTTGATGTGGTACACTGGACATCCTAAAAGCCTGTACACAGCTAGTGGAGGTGTCACGTAAGTCGACCATATAAGATGTGTTGAACATCACGACTGTGTCATAGCATGACAGCAGTCACCTGTACAGCTTCCACAGACATTGACACCACATCAGGCCACAGATACCGTACATTTCCCTTGCTGCTATAGGACATCACCATCAGCCGTGCACCTCGTGTGTGCTGTACATCAATGTCATGTGGGACATGGTGTATTGACAAGTCTGCCATGTGTGGACATGGTTGCCAGGCAGCTAAGACTCTGTAGTAGTTGTGCAGGGGTGTCATCCGTAGGTCTTCCAGTGACCTGTCACATGACACAGCATGGTTTGGTGTGTATACACCTCAGCAATGTGGGTCACAATCCACAGTTATGTCATGTGTATGCATGCAGTTATGGCTATGCAATGTGTGCATATTACACACTGTATAGCAATATAGATGCCTCATGAAGCCATGCAATGGCACAGTGTCTGTACTTTACACTGTATAGCAATGTAGATGCCTCACACTACCCTGCCATGCTCATGCACATTTGCTAAATGTGCATTCTATCTGTAGGGCATACAGACAACACTGCAATGTGATACCCATTACAATGCTGTACATGTGTCAGGACACCATTGTGTCAGACATGTATGCATGTCAATGCACACGTCAGAAGATTACATGTCAAGGTCACTTCAGCCATGTGTACTGTTAACCTGTGCTGGTCCACATGGTTTATCACAGGGATGCATGCTTACTACCATGATTGTGTGAACTGCTTGACTACTGATATGACACCTGCTTGCTGTTCTGTGCAACCCAGGGAGGTATGCTAACTACCACTATTAATGTCTGAGCTGCATGCCGTCTGCTGTATCACATGCATGCTGCATGCCATCTGTCAAATCACATGCATGGTGTGTCTGTGTGTGAGTGTGTGTTTGTGTGTGTGTCTGTGTGTCTGTGTGTGTGTCTGTGTGTGTGTGTGTGTGTGTGTGTGTGTGTGTGTGTGTGTGTGTGTGTGTGTGTGTGTGTGTGTGTCTATTGTAATGTAGAGTCTTTCTTTGCATTCACAGGTGATGTAGGTGCGTTACCCTCCTGCGGTCCATCTGATGTTAGTGTCCCCACAGATACTAGCAGTGATGAACATATGCATGAGGTACAGGCAGGGTTGTCAGGGGCTGAATCTGTGCCAGTGGTTGCCATCCCAGCTATGTCCCCCTCTTCCCCGCACACAGTTCTCATGCCAACACATACCCCATCACCAGTGGCCATAGAGAAAGGACAGTCAGTGTGTGTTAGCTTGGAACAGGAACATGTGGTGTCTACAGAAGGTGAGTCTCCACACCATGGTGTCAGTGTAATGACTGCAGATGTGCCACACAAGCATGTAGCCAGTGCTGCTTGTAGGAGGACCTCTGGCAGACATGCACCTGCAGGACAGAGCGCAGCAGCTGGTGTGACCAGACGCATGTTCCAGACTGTAATGGCGCACAAGCACGTGCTGAATGGCAGAACAGAGAAGGGCAGAGGCTTCAGAAGGCTGCTATCCATACTCTAAATGACAACATCCAGGCATTGGCAAATGCTAAACAGCAGATTGCTGATGTTCTGGACAGGTGATTGGGTGACATGGTCAGAATCCTTGCCCAAGGCATGGCAATCCACGAGTGTGAGCTGTCTGTGCTGGAACATCTGGTAGGAGTGAGGCATAGGCCACATGGACGTAGGCCAGTTACACCACCTAGTGCAGGTCAACGTGAACGAGGCACCTCACATGCCCGCTCCCATAGTGCCGGTAGCAGTAGCAGTGCACCTGGTGCTGCGCTGTCCACACCAGGGCACAGCAGGCCACGTGGACATGGCCCTGGACGTTCCCAGCAAGGACACAGTTCCAGTGGACATGTGTCATCGGACAGTAGCCAATCTGTACCTCTGCCTAGTAGTGCCCATACAACCCCTGGTAGACACAGGTCACATGGCCGTGGCCAGACACAGTGAGCTGTACATCCTGGTCTGTACAATCTGGAGCTGTCAATAATACCCCTGTGTAGGCCTGGCAAAAGGCAGAACTGTGTGCACTCATACACGCACACAGCAAAAACATCTTTAGGGCACAGCAACACCCACATGCATAACGACCACACATGTCCAATCAGATCACCGGCCCTTACCCACACACATGATGTCATCCACTGGTGCAGCCTATGCCCCTGGCAAACATTATCACCCTGTGCATATGATGATGCCTGTGCCACATCCCTGTCATCCACACCATCGGTGCAGGGACATGCTCAAATGGTCTGATGCACAGGGTGAACAGAATAGTGAGAGAAGTGTATATTACATTAGTTTTGTACTGTTGACACACACCAGACATACCATGTAGTACAGGTTTATAATGCATTGTTATATGTTCACAGTATGTGTCTTGGTAACAACAGTAACAGCATGTTGGTAATGATGCCCTGGTTCCCTCCTTATGGTCTACTTGCATGTGCCAACAAGTAGCAGTGTTTGCAGTTTCCCATGTGTAAATGTGGAGTACTCACAGGCATGTATGGCAATACCAGCATGCTATACGTATCCTCAACCTGACTGTTAGAAAGGCTACCATACCACAGATGTCCACACATCTACTGATCCAGAAGCATGTGGGCTGTTTAATAGGCTACAGTGGCTAGAGACGTGACATCCATACCAGGTCACATCACAGGTATGTTGACATGGTGTGGGGGGTTTACACAGCGGTCTGGCCAATGATAACGATATAGACCACTTGATAGCATGAGGCCTCACTGTGTAGCAGTAATACCCTGTCACATTACAGGATGAGAACACACACAGACATACACAGAAACACACAGTAACATGCCCACACGCACAAGGTCAACAACACTATAAGGCACACTTGATAGTGTTGAGGTGAGGACCCCTGCCTATGTGGTAATCACCCTCACAATACTGTGCACCCACATGATGCGACACAGAGAATGAACATGTACAGGTAGCCAGTAAGGCTGAGACCGATGGCATCAACAGGGTAGTAGACTGCATCACCATGAGGGCTTAGGGATCCTGTCTGTTCTGTATGGTAGCATACACCTTCACTCCATGCACCAGACAGCCATACATACATACACACACACACACACACACACACACACACACACACACACACACACACACACACACACACACACTGTGGAGTCCACAAATGTCATTCACATACAGATAGATGACATGTGTGTGATACATACACCACCCCTGCCTATGTCATGCTTTCCACACTGCAGTATGTACAGATCTCTACAACAGTGTACAGGGGTGTGTAACAATTGGGATGTATTCCCCACCATATGTGGCATATATGGTCACACAAGCAAACACAAATGGCAGTACTGTGAATGATACACCTGCTATATGATGATACTTCTGACAGACATGCAGCAGTATTGGCCGCATTATGTGTACCAACGCTACCTTCGGCAATTCTACTGCTATATGCACATGGGAGGATGTAAGTGTTACAGGTGTCAAGTGACTTACAGTCAGTAACACCCTGACCACTGTGTAGGTTTTATGTCTTCACCATCAAGTAACAGTAACATAGCGTACTGTTTGCACATGTAATGGTAGGATGGCTTGTGACACACCTGTGAGCCGTCCTCGGCAAACATCCATCTGCAAAGGTGGATCACCACTTTATGTACACACATCCATCCATAGCTGATGTACATCCTACCGTACTGTCAGTATTTCACCATATACAGGTGTCAATGATGGGGCTGCATTGCAACTGCATGTTGTAGTTAGGCACAAATGAATTACATACATCAGCTACTGCACATGCATGGTAGCTGCATGCACACCACTACATGTACATGTGTGTTGGTTCTACATGCCTGTCATGTAGCCATGTTTGTATGCATTGCAATTGGTGGACATGTGTGATGACATACATAACACATGGACTGTTGTATGATATGATGGGTGTCATGGGTAACTAGTACAGAGGGAATGTTTCCTAGGTCAGCATTGCTACCTCATGTACTATTAGCATTCAACAGCCATGGACGCACCTTCCATGTGCATGCATGTGATTGCTGGAGCCACTTGTCTGCACGGAGGACAGCAAAAGCTATGCTATGTACATATGTGTTTTGTGTGTGTGTGTGTGTGTGTGTGTGTGTGTGTGTGTGTGTGTGTGTGTGTGTGTGTGTGTGTGTGTGTGTTTGTGTGTCTGGTCCATGCACATATCCACTGCGATTACATGTATGTCATATCCAAACATGTGTGTTCTTTGGTGTACAGTGACAGTCATCTGTCACAGCTGTGTAAGACCCAGGGGCCCTGTTATGTGTAGAGCCGACCAGGTTATGTACAGTGGTATCATTGCATTGTATAACACATGATGGAACCATGTCAGTACATGTGTAGTCTGCACAGTTGCTGTAGACCAATGTACAGTCCACTGGTCATGAGTCACACGGTGTTGTGGTAATGTATGGATGTGTGTTGCTGGTCCAAGGACATGGTGATGTCTGAGGGCTACATAGTAGAATGTGGCATTTACCTCTGTGATCTGCACCTGAGAAATCTGTGATGGCTCTTGAGTGTGTAGTGGTCAGTACATGTGAGTGGCCTTCATGTACGTGGGGACAGTAACACCATACTGTGCCCTTCCGTGTTTAGAATCCATGTGCATGCAAGACAGCCCTTTGCTACTGCTAAGTGTGTGAGCATGCCCAGTACGCCGTTGTGTAGATGGATACACAGTACATTCCAAACTGTGCCCTTCCGTGTTTAGAATCCGTGTGCATGCAAGATAGCCCTTTACAACTGCTAAGTGCGTGAGCATGCCCAGTACGCAGTTGTGTAGATGGACACACAGTACATTCCAAACTGTGCCCTCCCATGTTTAGAATCCGTGTGCATGCAAGATAGCCCTTCAATTCTACTAAGTGTGTGAGCATGCCCAGTACGCCGTTGTGTAGATAGATACACAGTACATTCCAAACAGACATGTGATACTAAGTGTTTGAGCATGCCCAGTGACACCTTGTGTTGGTGATGTGCCTCTGTGTATGGGCATGGCCACTGACATCCTGTATAGCAATGGTGGTCATCCAGGCAACAGATGTCCATACCCCACGTCAGGATGGATGCCTACACTGAACACGCGTCCCGTATCTATGTAGTGTTGTAATAGTGCTTCATAGATAGGCAGTTGTCCCGCTCACACCACTGCCGTGTGTTTGTCTACATCTACCTTGGGACAGTAATATGCTTCTAGACTGCTCACTCTCTATACATTCCCTATTGGCATCTTTGCCTTTGCGGATGATGTCATCCACCTAGAAGTATGCCTCTGGGAGTGCTGTGTTCCAGTAATCTTGGTAGTGCGTTCTGTAACTGCGTAATGCTGTAGTGTGATAAGGTAGTTAGGTGTATGTTCAACTCCCAGCCCTGTCAAGTGTGTGTGTGTGTGTGTGTGTGTGTGTGTGTGTGTGTGTGTGTGTGTGTGTGTGTGTGTGTGTGTGTGTTTCCAGCAGCCTGGGGAAAGAGTAATGCTTTTAGATGGTTCACTTCACATACATTCCCTATCGGCATCTTTGCCTTTGCGGATGATGTCATCCACCTAGAAGTGTGCCTCTAGGAGTGCTGTGTACCAGTAATCTCAATAGTGCATTCTGTAACTGTGTAATGCTGTAGTGTGATAAGGTAGTTAGGTATATGTTTGACTCCCAGCCCTGCCAAGTGTGTGCCTGTGTGTGTCTGTGTGTGTGTGTGTTTCCAGCTGCCTGGGGACAGAGTAATGCTTTTAGATGGCTCACTCCACATACATTCCCTATCAGCGTCTTTGCATTTGCGGATGATGTCATCCACCTAGAAGTATGCCTCTAGGAGTGCTGTGTACCAGTAATCTCGATAGCGTGTTCTGTACCTGCATAATTCTGTAGTGTGATAAGGTAGTTAGGTGTATGTTTGACTCCCAGCCCTCCCAAGTGTGTGTCTGTGTGTGTGTGTGTGTGTGTGTGTGTGTGTGTGTGTGTGTGTGTGTGTGTGTGTGTGTGTGTGTGTGTGTGTGTGTTTCCAGCTGCCTGGGGACAGAGTAATGCTTTTAGACAGCTCACTCCCCATACATTCCCTATCGGCGTCTTTGCCTTTGCGGATGATGTCATCCACCTAGATGTATGCCTGTGGGAGTGCGGTGATGCTGGAACTCGGTAGCGCGTTCTGTTACTGCATAATGCTGTTCTGTGATAGACTAGACAGGTAGGTGCTCGATTCCAAGGCATGGCAGGTGTGTGTATTTGGCAGTTATACCGTATGTGTTGGTATCTGTGGATGGCTAGCTGCGGGATGTGTTCAGTGTGTTTTGTTGCTGACCTATATAGTGTCCACAGCCCGCATATTCTGCCAAGACACTGGGTTGTCAACACATACATTCGCCAGTAGGTCTGGTGAGTAACTGTCAGCAGCCCTACTCTTACCCTTGATACGGTCTGACCCGTGTGACGCAACATAACACACGTGCCTTGATAGTAATAACACTACATGATGCAGGTGGCACATGTAGTTTCCTTTTCATTCCTGTCTAATGCATTGCTGTCATGTGGTCCGCTGTTGTGATATAAATGTCATATCTGCATATGTGTGTGCATGTATATATGCGTGCATGTATGTATACATATACATATATATATATATATATATATATATATATATATATATATAAATATATATATATATCCATGTATATATGTATACAAATAATATCTATGATAAATGTAGATGTAGAGGTGGACATAGATGTGAACATATATGTCTGGGGACATCAGCACTATTGAATGTTTGTGCCAGCTGATCTGTACGTGATAACCTGGGATCTATGTATATCTGCCATGGCGTGGTGGTAATGCACATCGTCTGTA
The DNA here is from genome assembly GCF_019279795.1 of Protopterus annectens. Taxonomy (NCBI): domain Eukaryota; kingdom Metazoa; phylum Chordata; order Ceratodontiformes; family Protopteridae; genus Protopterus; species Protopterus annectens. Next base: position 456,645,061 of record NC_056730.1, on the reverse strand, counting down.
GTGTGCAGGGCCACTGGTTGTAGTTGTGTAGACACCGGTTATTTTGTTGCTGGGAAAACCATGGGACATTGAGTATGGTGATAGTAACGCACCTGTTGCCAGTTGTATACGGATCTGAGTGACACTGAGCAGTGGTTATTAATTTGGAGGTTCGGTATGGGTCATATAACCAGACCTCACAACCGTTCCGAATTACTCGGTTTTTACCGAGTTTTGGGGTCCAAATGAAGGGGTGCCACGATTCCTGAGTGGCACCCCTTCAGTTCTGATTTATTTTACCTTTTTTTAAACCTTTTTTAAACTTTCGCGCAGTCGGAGCTGACGTCATCACGTGCACAATGACGTCAGCACCGTCAGGCTACCAGCCAGTCGGAATTGAGCTCAAGGAGCTCGCATCATCATTTCTGGCTGGCTGGATTTGAATTACAAGCTGGCGGGATTCGGGAAGAATCTGTGCAGGCAGAAACTTTTGTGCCACTGTAGTATTTGCAAGCCGCCACCGGGAACCCTGGAAAGTATATGCAAGCAGCGCAGGCCAGGACAGGAGGACCGAGAACAGGGGCAGAGAATGAGAATACAACTGCAGACCAGCCGAGAAACATAAGGGAAGGCAAACCGATGACCGAGAACAGGAGCAGGGCAGGATAGGAGCAGAGAATTTTAATCAGGGCAGGACAACCGAGAACAAGAGCAGACAGACCAGCCGACTACCCAGGGTAAGATTGTGTGTGTTTGTGTGTGTGTGTGTGAAGTTAATGAAACTGTCTGGAGTACATATTAATTTTAGTGTGTGTGTGTGTGTGTGAGCACTTTCGCAAAACTCCCACGAGTCAAAATCTGGAAGTCATGTCATTGTTTCCAGATGACAAATTACTTCTCAGAGCCAGCATTCTGGAAATCAGTGTTCTAAGAAGTAGCAGACAATAGATGTTAATGGGTGTTAATAGAACATTTCACTTTAGATTTTTTTCCCTTAGAAGAAAGTATTACTCATTAACTTTCCTAACTGCAGTTTTAAAAATTAGATTTTTATGCATATTTTCTGGGTTCCTTTTCCCTCTTTGCTTAGCAGCTATCGGCCAATAGGTCTTGAGGCCATTTGTTTCCCCATTAGACAAGCCTCTCATAAACGAGTGGGCAAAGGTGAGAGATGACTGGAGGGGTACATTATCCAGCAAGTCATGGAGGTTGTTTATCTCATCCACAGTGTGTCTTCCTTATCCACTAGTGTTATTACCTACATGTGGCTATGTGTAGCACATGCTGTTAGTGAGTGTAGCTAATACTCTGAATAACGGACAGCAAAAGGAGTGTGTATGTAGGGAGTGTGTTGGACAGGTTTGTTAGTGCATATCTTTCGGAGCACTGTTGATTCATTTTCCATCAGATTATTATTCTGCCTTAGTGGTTTAAGCACAACTTGTATCATAATGAATACAGAGATGTATATTCTGAGTAGTGTAGCAGTTGTTCTTTCAGAGTTTTTTCATTTATTTAACTTTGGAAACTAAAATGTAAGAATGGTTTGTTTGCTGTAGGAAAACTGTTGTGCTCTCACCCACATATATGCACACCGCACTAATAGTATACGACCCTTTTTTTTTTTGAAAATGAGTATGTGATATTGTTTTTTTTTTGTTTGTTTTTTTCTCTCTCACACACACACACACGCGCACGCACACACACACACACACAAGCTCACACTACGCTTTGTGGTGCATTATTTAGTCATTTGCTTGGGATGTTTCATTTGCATGCTAGTATATTAACTTATTTAATTTCTTGCTGATCAAAGAGTTCTTATTAATCTGTTGCCGCTGCTTAAATATGTCATTGTGCCAGCAGTTAAGGTGTAGATACTTTAATAAATGCTCGTCCAATACATGACTGCACTTCACTTGTTATATTACCAGAGGACAAAACATTTAGCCATTTTTATTTGGACAGAGTTGCTAAGGAAGACATAGCTTTCAACTTTCAGTTTGCAAAATGAACTCTTATGTTGCACAACAATGTGGAACACTTTTAACTAGGAAGCTCACAAAATGATTAACTATTTCCTTGTATTTTTGGTGAGGTAGTATGAGAGTTCAGTATTTACCACAGATTTGTCAAAACAATTCTTAAAGAATGTGTGCCAAATCCTGTCAATGTGGAAGAGTGGGAAACATGATTTTTTTTTTTTGCCAAAAAATGAGGAATGTTCCTCATAGAGGCTGAAAGTGTGTGTGTGAAAATGCCCCCCTTTATAATACACCTGGTGGCTAGATGTACTCAGGCTCAAACCCTGTACCCTGGGTATAGGATAAAAAGAGCCTAATGTCCCTAGCCACCACTTGTGAATTTTTTGTTCTGTTCCCCATACAGACTGTGATTTCAGGATGTTTGTGACAATTTGCTGAAAGTTGAATTTATTGATTAATGACAGGCATTTGAATTTCAGACTTCACATTCTTCAGAAAATATATGGTAGCAATGTTCTGACTGTAGTGCACAGTCATGTATTCAAAAGACTTGGCAGTGAAATGCATGGTGGTAACACAGCATTTTATTCTAGCAACTTTAGCTAAATTATACGCAATGTTTAAAACGTGTCCCTGGTTTTTGGCCTTTTTGCCCCCCCCTCCAAAAAAAAATGTAAATTGAAAATGAGTGCAAGAAGCTGTGCAAGATGCCTATGCCTTATACTACTGTCATTCTGTTTTTATATGTATATTTGTGTGTGTGCGTAAGTAGACTTTTATAATGGAAATGTTCTGAATTCGGCAGTTTTGTCATTACTGTTTCATGCATTTCGTTTCATTGCCTGCTGAAAAAATCTTCAAATAAATTTAAAATATGTCAAACAAGTATGCTGTATTATACAAGGAATATAATTTACTAAAGTCAGGAAGGTGTGTCAAAGAACACGTGTATGTTTCTTGTTTTGTGTGCAAGCAAGGGGCCAGTGATTTGAAAACAACCCAAAGGTAATCTCAATCCACCACTGGCATGATGCATTTTATATGGATGTGATGTAGGTTTCAATGCTATTTTAATGAATGTGAGTTTCAAGGGCAGAGAAGTTTTAATGCCAAGTCTATTTTCATTGTGAGATAGTATTACTTTAACAGATGTCTATTGGTGTTTGTGCATTGTGCTGTAAAGTGTAAAAATAAAATACAAATCATTGTAGAAGTAAATCAGTGTGCACACACTAGTGTTGATGGTAAATGGGGCAAAATAGCCAGGCAATGGGACATAGGAATGGCTGCAGGGAGAACTCTGTTGACATATTTTGTTTGTATGTTCTTCAATTTGCAGGAAAGTTGGTATCCCACAATTCCACTGGAGTGGGCTTGGTTACATAATTATGTATGCAAATTTTATGTTAAACAGCGTACAGATTTGTACCTATTTTTCATGGGCCTTGTCCAGATTTTTGATGTTCCAAGGTTGAGAAGTATGCACAGTCTGTTTTTACACTCGCCCCCTGCAGTTTTGGTTCTATGTACTGATTGTTTTGTTTTTTTTATCTCTGCTGTCCTCCATTCCAGGTGTAGCCCCTCTCCTTTCGCTCTCCTCCCACCCCCATTCCCACCCAGCACAATACCATTTCCTTTATACCTAGCCATCTCATCTGACCACCTATAAAACCCCACCCCTTCCTGTCTTCCTACCATATTCCTAAACCTTTCTCCTCCCCTACTGCCTACATCACAAACTATCCTCCTAGGCCACTCCTACTATCAATGAATTATTTTCACTCCTCCAACTGCTAGCAATGAATTATCTTCACTCCTCCTCCTACACATATTTACTTTTTCCTTCTACTCAATTTCCAATCAAATAACAACCCTTCATTATTTATGTCTCTGTCCACCTACTACTCCAACATATTTTTTTTCTAATTAACCATGAATATCTCAACCATCTCAATTCTACTCCTACCTCCACTATGTCCCTTTCCCGCTCTCACATCATACCACACATTTACTTCCATTCCATAACAATCCTACCTATACCCACACCAATAGCTTCCCCTCTCCTAAGCTGTCAGTAGCTATCTCTCCATCCATCCTTCCTATGAATACCCAATGTCCTAAAATAAAAATTCCTCCCTCCCACTCCAGAATGTCTAGAAATAAGACAAAATATTGTATATACTACCCACTTAAATTTGACTCCCACTACCACCCCAAAATCCTACTTCTATCAGGAAACATACATCCTAACCCAGGACCTACCTCAACCCACACTACCAGTAACAATACCTCCCCAAACCCAGGCCACCCATCCACTCCCAACAAATATATGTCCTTTTACTCAATCAATACCCAAAGTATTTTAAAGAAAGACAGCCATCTTCATGCATGGATATCTCACCACACCCCAGATATCATCTCCCCTCATAGAAACTTGGCTAAAACCCCAAAACCAAGACAAAGACATTCTCCTGTCAGGATATAATATTCTCCGCCTTGATCGCAAAAAAAAGGTGGTGGTGTTGCCATTATCTACTCCCACAACCTCACATTCTCAAGTCCCATGCAAGCAATCCCACTATTCCCACCTGCTGAATTACTGACAGCTAACCTTAAACTCAATGACTACACCACCATCACAGTAGCAGCCATTTACTTTCCACCAGGAGATAACATTTCTCTGTTGGAAACCATTCTCTCAAATTTTTCTCATCACATTCCCAATGAAACCATCCTTCTTGGAGATGTAAATATTAACTGGTTGACTCTCAGTAATCCTAACTCTCCGCATCATATCAACCTAGATGGCTTTACACAACTAATCACCCAACCAACCCATAATAATAGCTCACACACACCCAGTACTCTTCTATACTGGATCCTAGTCTCCAATCCCTCCAAATACCATAACCCAGAAACACTAGCAAACACACTGAGTGATCACTCCCCAATAAAGTTGCTCAGATATACTCCCCATTTCCCTAAACCACATAGATTTATTACCTACCACAAACTATCTACCTTCAACCCAGAAACCTTTAAAACCCTCCTCACTAGAGTTAACTGGTATTTCCTCACCCTACTCCTACTTGACGAAGCAGTTCAAACTTTCAACTCAACCTTTCTTAGCATCCTAAATTCACTAGCTCCTCCCCGCAAAGTACACATAAAATTTAACATATCTCCTTGGCTTTCCAAAACTACTCGTACCCTAATGAAAGTAGAGACAGGGCCTGGATGAAATGGAAACAGACAAAGCTCCCTGCAGACCAGCAAAGATACAATAAATTCAGAAATCACACAAAAGAAACTCATTAATAAAGACAAAAAAAACCTTCTGTTTCAATGCTCCAATCAAGTTAAAATCAGATCCCAAAAGAATTCTGGAATTCTATAAATCAAATTCTATACCCAGGTAATCCAAGCTCACCCAATCCCTTTCAGGACAAAACTCCTGATGACACAGCCAATATCTTTAACACCTAACTTTACTGAATCCATAGCCAAACTTCTCAACCCTAAGTCTTGCTCCTCTAATTCTAACTCTCCAAACTCCTCAGATCCTGCTCTGCCTACTAACTGTGCCCCTACCTTTTCCCCTCAAACCAGTATCTACCAGCCATATCAAATCTCTACCCTCTGAACTTAAACCATGCTCAGTATCAGCAGGCACCACCCCCTCATATTTCCTTCAAATAGAAGATTACTCTCTTGCTCTCCCTGTCTCTATCCTAATCAATCACGCCATCTCTGAATCAAAAAGTCCTTTCTGTCTGGAAGCAATTCTACACATTACCTGTTCACAAGGGTGGTAACTCCTCAGAAATCACCAATTTCAGACCTATTGCTATCCTCTCCCCTCTCTCTAAAGTTCTGGCAAAATGCGTTCACAAACAAATCATGCAATACCTTAAACAGGATAATATCCTCACACCCACTCAGCATGGTTTCCAACCTAAACATAGCTCCACCACAGCCCTATTTTCCTTCCTTAACACAATTTCACTAGCCAGAGACAACTGCAAACTCATTTCTTGGTTATTCTTGGATCTCTCAAAGGCATTTGACATTGTCTCTCACTCTCTTCTACTGGAAAAACTGACTAACCTTAATTTCTCCTCTGATACTGTTGCATGGTTCTCCAGCTACCTCACTGACAGACTGCAATCAGTGAGATGGCACTCTGCCCTATCCCTTCCTCTCCCTGTCAGAATGGGTGTTCCCCAAGGATCTATTCTAGGGCCACTACTTTTTAATATCTTTACAAATCTACTCCATACTTCTTGTCCTCAGTCTTCCCTAGTTCAATATGCCAATGACTCTACAGTCATCACCATTGCCAGGTCTCCCTTTGAGCTCTTATCTGCTGGGAGCTCTTATCTGCTATCCAAACTTCCTTTAACTCAGTCAAAACCTGGCTCACCAATAACCTGCTCATCCTCAACCCCCCAAAAAAACAAAACTGTTACTCTTTCTCCCTAAAAGTGTGAACCATATTAAACTCTCCTTCTCCATACTATCACTTAATAACACCACCATTTTAGTGGAATCCAGTACAAATATTCTCAGTGTCATCATTGATGATCAACTTAAATTTGCCCTACATGTAAATAACTGCATCAGAAAAAAACATCAGAAATTAGGACTCCTGTACAGAAACAAGAAGTTCCTGACCACAGATGCAAGGATCACTCTCTCCCACACTTGCCTCCTACCTAGTCTAACATATAGCTCCCAAATTCTCACAAATCTCAGCTCCTCTCTACTATCAAAACTAGAGTCTACCTATACTGAAATAGCTAGGTTTGCCACCCAACAACCTTACAAATCCCATCACCATCTCTCTCTACAAATCTTAAACTGGCTTGAGCTACCCCATCTACTTCTCCTGTCTCAGCTCCAGATCATCCACTCTATCTTACTCCAGATCTCTTTCTGCCCAGTCCTATCCTCCCTCATCTCCCACTATTCTCCTACTAGACCCCTACGGAGCTCTACCCAAGACCTACTAAATATCAATAAACCCAAGACCAAATCCAGATGCAACATATATAACTACCATCCTTCTATTGCTTGGAATAAACTCCCTCTTGAAATCAAGACCCTCACTCATCCTAAAAAGTTTAAGGCTGCCATCAAAAAATATTTAAATGTCATTGGACCTGCCACTGTACTCACCCCCTTGAACTCCTTCCCCTTTACCTAAGAAAGCTCACCTCCTGCTCTCCTCTTTCCCTCTCACAATTTACACTGTCCACCTCTCCTAATAGGATCCTTAAACTGTTTTCTTAACCTACCCCCATTGCCTTTGTGAAAATCATTCAATGGTCCATGTTAATCCTTAATTACAATCTGCAAAAATTGATCTCTAATGCATCATGTCATTTCGTAATTAATTTACATCTCATTCTTATTGAACTCACTTCTAAATGTTTTCCTTGATGCATTGTATGAATTATGTTCTATCCTTTTAATTAACTGTTTAGTTATCTGATAATTGTCTAATATATGAAGCTTTTCTCCCTGGGCCCCCACTGAAAAAGGGCTCCTCAGATCAGTTGGACATACCCGGTCAACAAATGTAAAATAAAATAAAAATAAATAAAAAATAATGATAGATTTGTGGAAGTAAAGTGTTATTGACAAGGGAGGACGATTCTACATTCTACCTAAAACTGTTATTATGGAGATTAAAACATTTTGGGAGAAATACTCAGCTTTCAGCAGCAAATATTACTTATAGGAGGGGAACTAGAACTTAATCTGCAATAGTGAGTATGTAGCTGGTGACCTAGAAGGGAAAATTTAACAAAAGAGGGTATATTTCTGAAGATGTTTATAAAAATAGTTGGTACAGAAGACATGAATTCTGTAGTAAGAACTTGGAGAGAATTTACATATTATTTTCCAAGTTACAGTAACTTGGCTAGACTAGACAGAAATTATATTTCATGGGAAAATGTGCATTTAATTGAAAGCTTCAGCACATATCCAATAACTTTTTCATATCATTTGTCAGTAACAACTAGGATAAAAATGCAAGGTGATGAAGTACAAATGAGGCACTGGTGCTTCCCCACTTACCTACTAGTAAGAGTAGAATCTAAGGAATGGGTTGTGAAAATTACTCAGACGTTATAGCTAATGAGTTGGATAAAGTGAAAGTTGAATTTAAAAATAGGGTAGAAATAAAAAAAAGAGATATGGTTAAGAAGTAAGAAGAATTATTCAGAGGGTCTGACAATTAAAGTACTGTAAAATAAGGGGAATCTCACAGAACAAGACTGCAGAATGCTAACGAGAAAATAAGGAAGCATCTGGGTAATATTTGTTGCAAAACTTAGGGAGCTTATAACAAGAAAAATAACCAGAGATCCTGTAGTGGTATTAGAGATATTTCAATTTTTTTTTTTTGAAAATGTATATAAAGCAGATTAATGTGGAAATAAAGAAAAAAACAGAAGTGCAAATATTTATGGGAGACTTAAGGATGACAAGGATACAGGTAAATGAGGCTCAACAATTAGCAGTTAAGACAGGAGGGAATGAAATAAAAATTGTGATGTTTAACACCTGCAGGAAAGTCTCCATGAATAGATGGTATTCCTGTAGATGTTTGGGGACTAGATGAGAAGAAAGTGTTAAAGATCAGGAAGGTTTTGTTTAACAGTATTTTAAAAGGAAGGAAGCACCAACATCCTGAAAGAAATCTGTGGTAGCTGCGATGCCTAAAGATGGTAAAGACCCATTAGACCCCAGCTTTATATAGCTGCATTTAATTTTTATACCATGGTTGTAAAGTGTTTATGTCTTTAATAGTGAAAAGAATGAATCTATGTGATTTTGTGGAGGGGAGGCAAATGTTTACAACGTTAGTAAAACAATGATGATCTAAAGGAAAGCAAAATGTAAGAAAATACTGCTGTTGTTGGTGGGGCTTGATGCAGAGAAAGCACTTAGCAGAGTAAGATGGAATTTTACAAGTAGAGTAATGGAAGCACTTGCATTCCTTGATACAATAATAAGGTTAATTAGGAGGATATATAAGGTATCAGATGCAAATATTAAAGTGGAAGAGTTCCTCTCTGATACTTTGTGTCTGAAAAGAAAAAACAGGCAAGGTTGTCCTCTTCCCCCTTTGTCATTTGTGTTATATTTAGAGCCATTGGCAAAGAATATAAGGAACTCCAAAATTCAATGATACAGTTGGTATGATAATCAAGAAAATCTGGCTTTATTTGCAGATTATATTATTTTGTACCTGATAAAACCAGAAAAGTGCATCTCAGTGTTGTGGAATATTCTGAGAAAGTTTCAAGTTTTTTTTTCAGGATGTAAAAATGAATGAAGACAAAACAGAGGCTATAGCTGTAAGCTATGTACCCACAATGAATTGTTCAGTAATATCCATTATTTTTTGGGACAGGATAAAATGAAGTATTTAGGAATATGGGTTAAAAGGGATTCTGTTATGGCAGCTAATGATATGTGGGGAGATACTAAACAAGGCATGGGTCAAATGGGACAAGCTGATCTTCCAATAGAACAAAGTGGTTTAGAATTACCTGATTTGAAGGGATATTTTAGAGATACTCAGTTAATGCTCATATGCACAACACAAGCAGAAGGTTATAATTCAAAGTAAAAAGAGATAGTGATGAAGCAGGTAGGAAATTGAAGAAATAAGGAGATATTTGGATTTTGGATGCAACCCTTAAGGAGAATTACAACAGACAAATAAAATATTATAGTCATAAAGTAACAGAAAGTATTCTAAGAACTAAGCCAACATGTGAATGTAGAAAGGAGATTCTGCCAATAGGGATGTACAGTTAGGGGTATAGAGACCACGCAAGACGGGGGTGGAATTTACTATAGAAAACTAACAAAGGAACCAAGGCATTGGAAGCAAGTAACTAGAGAGGGAATGGTAACAGAATGGGAAGAAGCCAAGAAGACATTTGGACTTCAGGCTACAGACTGAAAGCTGATCTGCTGGCTTATGGGTCAAAAGCATTTACAGAATCAAAAAAGTGATGTGCTCAAACTGAGAACGTTTTAGAAATTGTGTCTCTTTATAAATAATTCTACAAATGTATTTATGTTTGAAATGAAATGCAAGAGGAAGCAGCCCATAATCCCTTGTAAAATTATTTATTTATTTATTTATTTAAATTTGTTGACTGGGAGTGTCCGACTGGACGTGGGTCCATTTTCTGCGGAGGCCCGGGGAGAAAAACTCCACAGTAAAATAAACAGACAGTAGTTACATTGGATTACATTAGCGATTAACAATTTAACATAGAAATTACTTACAACATATTTACAGATGAAGAACATAGTACATCAGTAGACAACTAGAATCTTTATCTCTGAAGTGCATAGCAGGCATTAACAAATGTAACAATGAGAAGTTCCTGCTGTATAATAAGTATTAGGCTTAATTAAAACACATTCAAAAATATTTGTATGAAGCACCTCCAAGAATTCAGAGGATGTTGCTTAATCTGCATAAGTATGACCTGAAAGTGAATTATAAATATGACAAGGAGAAAGAAATAGACCTGTTGAGTGGAGCATATTTACTAGAGAAGATTGAAGAGCTAGTAGAGGAAGAATTAAAGATGCATTAGATAATTCCAGAGTTGTCAACAACAGAAGAAAAAAATAAAACTTTTTCAGAAATGTATTGATTCTGAGTTAGAAATGTATTTACTGAAATAAGTGACAATGAGATGTTGATAGGAGTAGAAATCATCAGCCAGAACGGAAAATCAATCTTACTTTACTGTCAGGGAGGAAATAGCTGTGTACAAGGCTTAATGTTAAAAGCTGCCAAGATTACTTCACCAACAGCTAAGAAAAAAAAGATGCACGAGAGATAAAACTCACATCTTGTAAAAGTGAAGTGCAAGGAAATCTATATTTATGTATTGGTCAGCAATGCCAGTACAGACAAAATGGTGAAACAATGGTGTACATAATATGTCCCATAATTGCAACCCAAATGAAGAATTAAGTTTTACTGACATGCTTCACAGTCAGCTGGCAGTGTAGAAAACATCCCTCCATGGATCAGAGTGTGCACACATTTATTTAAGTTTAAAGAGGCCATGTGCTATGACTGCAGCAGTGTGGTAACTATACTGAAGTTTGTTTTCTCAATACATGTCTGCTGTTTTCATATCAGACAATAGTACACAATTCAAGAATATGGAATTTAAGAAATCTTAGTATCAGTAGGTATTCAATTGCATGACTACATACCAAAAATGTCCACATTCAGCTGAACAGGTAGAAAGACTGATCAAAACATTAAAGAGTATGATGAAATGATCACTAGCAGTTGCTATGGAGATTGTCATCTTGCAAATTTGGTATACAAAAATTTCCATTGCAAAATGTCAAACTTTTGCCAGTTCAGTGATTAAAGGGAAGAAGATTTAAAAAGCAAATTATGGCTGTGTACATTTTTACTATTGCCAAAAATCAATGCATGGCAAAAGAGATGAGAGTAAAAACTCAACAGTGGCAGAAATATTTCTGTATCAAGAACTCCTGAAGATTTTCAGAACTGCAAAGAGAAAACACAGCAAGAATGCAGTACACTGTCAGCATTCTGGATTGGCAAGATGAAGCTGTGGGTAATAAGCTGAAGAACTGAACTTAAATTTTACTTTTTTCAAGAAAAAGAAAGTAGTCAGTCATAGAGAAGAATTGAAGACATCTTACAAGACAAAAATACATAGTCCAGAGGTCAAATATAAGCTGAAAAAGATACACTAAGGGCATGTGAGAAAGCAGACTTAGATAAAAAATATACAATTTTGTGTCTATATTGGTATTGTAAGCTCCAGAACAGTCTCAATAAGGAAGAACAAATGTTCAGCAAGATCAGACGTATTCAATATTCTAGACATGAAAGACCACTGAAGAAAGTAAAATATATGGACAGTTTCAGAGCTAGTGAATGCTGAAACATTGCATCCTTTGAAATGCCTACCAAATGTGAATAAAGCTCTGATTTGATGTAAAAGCCCATGGCATGCTCAGCGTACAGTTAGAGATATTAAAAATGACCAACATGTATTAATTAACAATACCTTTCACAATAGTTATAAAATAGGAGGTACCATGCATTTTACTGATTGTACAGGTTGTTAACAGATATTGCTGTTATCAGACATTGTTAACCAGACAACAAGCTGAGTATAGGAAAAATTAAAATGTGCTAAATCAAATGTTACTTTCTGTGTGAATTTTAAGTTATGGTCACTGTTGGGAGTGGGGAATTGCTAATCTGGTAAGTGGGAAGTAATGCCAAAACATCCAGGTATACAGAAATGTTCAGCATTGGAACTGAGTATTTATTTGTGAGTGCTGGGTTAGGGTTAAAATAAGGACTGGGGAAGGGGTTACATGTTTTGTTATGTTTGCTTACTGTTATGTGTCAAGCATGTCTCTGTGTCTTATTTAGTGTTGCTGTTAAGCAAAGGGTATTTATTTACCTAGAATGCAGGGCTGAGGTTGGGGCAGGGATAGGGTTAGGACTAAGGTTAGCACTATGTGTAAGGTGGCTCAGGAGGGCTAGTTAGGTAGATTTGATTATGTTGATTTTCACTGAATAGTGTTTTCAATACACTTGCATTGATATAATGCATAGTTACACAAATGCACATGGACTATTATTAATGCACTCAAAATAACTTGTTTTATAACTAGAAAATGGGATACAGATTGTTGGGGAGAGCATTTCACAATGCCAAAAAGCATAAAGCAATATAACTGAAACTGAAATAAAGTCATGCTTAAAAAAATGGGAGAATGTACTGAAACACTGAGTACTTTCATTCTACAATCAATGAGAACTGCCTCAAAACTAAATCAAAGTAATGGTGCAACCATTTAAATACTTAAAAAAATCATGGATTACATCAGCTGACAGGATTATAAACATTTAAATAATTATGCTTCCCAACAATGTAAAGCTAGAAAAAAATGTTACTTATTTTATAGCTTATCCTTTGTGTAAACTTTTAATATTAAGATTCTACTTATTGTTCTACCCACATAGAAACTATCATAACTAACATATCTGGCCACATAATTACTTCCAATGAATTGCAGGTATACTTTCCTTTGTTGCAAAAATATTTGTCAGTGTGTGCCAATTTTAGACTTAAACCTACCTCAGTAAAAATTTAGCTTCTCCTGGGATCAGCACCTTGTTATTTCTATGAGTTAATCTGTGACTTTTGTCTTTCTGAAAGTTTTCTGAGATAGCATTTTTCTTAACCAGAAAATTTGGGTTACTTCTCGGTACCTTAGTGAGGTCTAAATTGCCTTGAATAATCTCAAATTATTATTCAAAACATTTTCACATGACACCTATTAGTTGTTTTTAGCACTGGGAATATCATAATTATATTTTAATCACAGTCTTTTCCTTCTGATTTAAAATCAGCTAATAAAATAAATGGAAAATATATTGTTTCTGTGACAATGTGAGGTATTGCCAGCTATGCCAGGAGAAGTAGGGCAGTGGATGTGTAACATATGCCAGCACAGATAGCTGGAATTTCATAAAGAATTATATGTCATTTATATATCAAAGTGATTTGCACAGATGCTTGTGTTGAAAACTGTATTTGTAAAGTTGTTTGTGTTAGAAATGCACCGACAGTGTGTTCTGCTGGACAGAAAAATAAATATACATATATTATTGTAACTGTTTAAATGTATATGTTTTAACAGAAGATACTGGAAGAGAAGAGGTTAATCTCAATCCACCTAACTTTGAAAATAGTTTGGAATTAAATTACCTGGCTTAGGCCATAAAGTCTGTATCTCACAGTTCTCAATGCAGCCTGAGGCAAAACGTATGCACTAGGGAGATTTCTGCATTGTCTTTGGAGTGAGTGGAGGTTTGAAACTATTTTATGACTTCCAGGAGATTTTAGCAAGGCTCTGTGTTTGTGTATTATTGACACATATGTGCTAAATCCTGATAGCTTCTAGCCAATGGGGGTAACATTGGAACCAGAAGTCAGATGACCAGATATATGTGATATCATTCTGTAATCTAGGACAAAAATGATATATTAATACTAGGTGAGACTGAAATCTTATTGCAGTTTGTTCTTGGAACCTCACAAGGAAGGACCCCTCAACTACTTCATGTTGTCATGCTGTAGTAAGTGACCAGGGAATAGTAATTCTTTAGATTAGTCAGGAAAATATAGTGAGATTAGTTAAGTACTGTTTTTCTGTACCTTATTGAATCTATTCATCTATGTTACTTTAATATTTTTGTGATTGAAACTGGTGTTCACTGTAAATAGATATTGTGAGGAGCTCATTAAAGCTTACATGCTTTTTTTCCATGTAGACATTGCACAGTGATGCATGCACAGCTGTGAAAATTTTAGATTCAGTAAGCCTCCCTTAGCAGTGCACAAGCACATGCAAACAGGGAAAGTTCCATGGAATGCAAATTACCTAATAAGCAGTTGAATTTCATGCAAATAGCCCAGGTGGAGCAATTCAACAAGCATAAAGGCATCCGTGTACACTCCATGTCAGTGTCTATAGTGTATGCAGATTTTTTCTGAGTAAAGGAGTGTACACAGACAGAAGGAGATGTAAAAGTCCACAAATATGGACATAACTCCCCAGAAAATGTTAGAACATATACATATATGTACAAAAGGTACATAGGAGATGTCTGAAAAAGGGAATATGTAAAATTAATATTTTTTAATAATTTCAGCATTTTTGCACTATGTGCTGCAGTGCACAAACATGCTTACCAGGAAAAAAAAACAATCCTTTGTACTATAGGACCTTGTGTGGTGTCCATACAATGGTGCATACATGCTATCAACAAGTTCACACAACTATGAACCTTGTAGATGCTAGGCTGTCAGCATGGATATCTATGTAAATGAGCTGTATGTTCTGAAGTGCTAAAAGGAGCAACCATGTCTGCATATCCAGTTCGTGTAGGCTCCTACACAATGCCAATATTCCCACAGGATGTGGATGACATCACAGGGGTGTGTCCCATTATTATCTGAGTTCTTTGTGCTGAGCGCATGTGTTTGCACAGCAGGCCTCATAGCTAAGCATGTTCGCATGGCCACAGTACCCACATGACAGTGATGACATAGGCATCTGTCTAGGAAAAACGGATATCTTCAATAAATGTATAAGCTAAGCTGCACGCTGCAGAGCACACTAAAGTAGGTCTTTTAAATAATGTTAATTATATTCTAGGCAGGTGAACTGCATCATAATTAGCCATTCCCACATGGTGAACCTAAAGCAAACCTGTATAAAAGTATGCATACACCCTACATTCTGTTTTTCCCACAATATTCTGGAACACCTGGGAATTTTAACTAGGATAATGCTAGGAGCTTCTGCAGGTCTGCAACATCTGTATGTGCTAGATGCTGAAGTCAATGTTGCTAGTGCTGCTGACAATAGGCCTAGGCTGAGAAGGAGAAGAGTGTTCAGGCCCGGGGTAACCTTACAGGAGCTACATCAGCTTGAGATTGTAGAGCGCTACGTGGTGGATAGGGACATATTACAAAAACTTACTGAGCTCTACCACCCTCAACTCAAAGCCAGAGTTAACAGAGGCCATCGCATCCCAGTGTAAACTAAGGTATGTGTAGCCCTTAGGATACTAGCTACAGGTACTTTTCAAAGACCAACAGGAGACATGATGGGAGTGTCACAGGCATCTGCATCCAGGATACTCCACTAGTTCCTGGATGCCATGCTCATACATGCCAGTGAGCACATATAGTTTCCCCTTAATGCTGAGAAGAGGGCCAGCAATATGCAAGACTTCTACCATGTAGCACACTATCCTGATGTACTGGGTGCCATAGATTGCACACATACACATCAAGGCACCAGCTGGTGAGCAGGATAGAATTTATGTTAACCATAAGGGGTACCAATCCACCAACTGCCAGGTCATGTGCAATGCCCAGGGGACTATCCTGAATGTGTGTGCTGGCAACCCTGGCAGTTTTCATGACTCTCATATCTGGCACACATCAAAACTGCACCAGATGTTTTCTGGGGGGGCATCCCACATGGCCATTTACTGGGGGATGCTGCCTATGCCCTAGAACCGTGGATGGTGACATCCATCAGAAATGCACACACACCTACAGAAGAATGCCTTAATGAGGCACACACACAAACTAGGAACATCATATAGCATGTGTATGGGCTTTTGAGGTCACAGTTCCAGTGCCTCAATATATCTGGTGGAGCCCTGCAGTACACTCCAGCCATATGTGCACAGATATTCATAATATGTGCCATGCTACACAATCTGATCCTGCAGAAACAACTTCAATAGGATCAGCAAAGAGAAGGGATACACAGGCCTCCACCAGTGCCTAGGTTCACCACAGCCACAGTCACTGGACGACTCAGAGGAAGAACCCCCTGCTGATGTCCCTGTAGGTAGACATAGGTGTGCTCAGTATGCCCTGGCTTTGGCTAAGAGACAATGCATAACACATTTATTGACAGCCTAGGGACCTAGTGGCTGACACCTTACTCCTACTCACATACACAACATAAAATTGATGCCAGGCAACTCACATATCCTGTACCTATTCATGTATTGACTGTGTACTGCTTGCATCAGACAGAGTCAGCCCTGTACTACAGTTGTGTCAGCCACTGCATTTGCAAGGTAAGTCTGTAACCTACTCAGTACTCAAAAGGATTATTATGATATGTCATTCTATGTATGGGCCTAGTACATTATGCAAGTAACTATAGTGGGCTATTTGGACAGAAATGGCCTCCACATGGGACTACAAATACATTTTCCACTAACATGTTTCCATTCCTATTCAGTAGGCCTCATGCATGGAATATTCATGCAGTCATACTGCAAAAGATTACTGGTCCATCATTGAAGAGACTGGGTTTAAATGATAGTCACACTATTGTGCATCCCAGCTGAACATGTATTGTTGTTCCCTCACCCCCAACACAGCACTGTCTCCTTCTAACTGCTGTAACAGTAATTCATATGTTGGTGAAAGGACCAAAAGTAAGGGTCCTGCAGTAGGTTATGCACTGATGCACAGCTCCCTGTGCCTGCTGAATGTCACCACACATGCACCAAGAAGTGAACAAGTTGTGTAATGTATAATGTTGTGTACTCACTCATTCACAGGGCAAATTGGTTTTGGCCACAAGCTTGCCCAGATAAATGCAAACAGAGACATATGGCCAAAAAGCTACTGTTGTCACATAGCTAAAATAAAAAACAAGTTATCTTCCCGCAAGGCTACTCCATGCAAATAACAGTAAAAAACAATGTCACTCCGCAGGCCACACATGCTGTTCAACACAGGCCTTGTTTACCTCTTCTACAAGTCGTTCACCTGCAGTCATTTATAAAGCAGATTTAAGACATGGTGTGTGTGTGTGTGTGTGTGTGTTAAGTAGTGTGATCTGTAGTGTGTAGGTAGGGGTTCTAATCTCACTTCAGCCCACTTGGTGTGTTTATGTGTGTATGTGCATCTCCCTACAAAATGCATATGACCACCACAGTGACATAGAAAGAGACAGGGTTTTGCAGTATTTTGGGCATAGCAGGTGATACAGGCCTCCAAAGACCTGTCCCTACAAGGTCTTCTGATGTCATCTAGCATAAGAGTACCTGAAGACATCTTAGTCTCAGACATAAGCTGTGGTGCATGCATTATGTTCTGTGATCTATAGTGTGTATGAGTAGTTAGGTAGGGGTTCCAATCTCATTGCAGCCAACTTGGGCTATGTATGTGCAGTGCAGTGTTCTGTAAACATGAATCAGTAGTGGTACTATACTTACTGTAGCCAAGTCAGTGGATGTTAGTTAGAGCATTTTACATCAGCTTATGGGATAATAGTATTATTGGATTTTACTATGCTAATTGCCCTAGGGCCCTTACAATCCTAGCAAAGGTCTTACTATTATTTATACAATCAGCACCTATAGCCCCTGTCCAAGAGGGACACAGTCAGAATCCCCAGAGTGAACTTATGGTCACCCATCCAATTGCACAGAATGCATCTGAAGAGGGCCAATAAGGTGCTCTGTTTGACATTAATCGGTATTCTGTTCCAAAGGTTACTTGCACTCTGGCATAAATATATCTCCCTCCAGCATGTGTCATTGATGTCACATACCAGGTTATGGTCATTACAGATATGCAGCAGTTCCAATACAGCAGTGTCAGAGATTTCCTCATATGCAAGGCAGAGATCTCCTATGAGTAGGCTGTGTGACACAGACTAAAGTGATATTGACATTAGACAACCCCAATCGGACAGATGCTGCAGACTTGAATTTCCTTTGTGAGAGGCCTTTGTGGCCTCTGCAATTGCCAATGGTGCTTGCACAGGTACATAACAAACTAACCATTGCACATAACTATAGGTCTGATGGGCAAGAGTACATGGAGGCTATAAGTACATCATATGTGAGTGACAGTGCCTTCAGTTATGACATCTAATGGCCTTTTTACTGCTGCGGAGACATGGTGATCTCAGATAAGGTAGGTGTAAATCTGTGTGACCAAGTCTCTTACTCCTGAGTATGTACCTAAAATGTCGCTATTGATGTGCCACATAGCAGAAACATTGACAGTCCTAAAAGGAATGATACTGCATTTATTTGCATGTAGTTTACAGCCATGAGTGTGGCAACAAGCATGTGTTCATGTCACACCCTCATGTAGGATGTTGACATAATTTGCAGATTCTATGACCACCACTGGTTTGCAGGCATCAAATGACCGTGTCAGCCACAGACATTCACTTTGTGTTCATACATTGGATAATGGATTCCAAACAACAGAATACCCTGCACTGAGCCCTGTAGAGTACCACTGGATACAGCTCTGATATTGGAGCCGGACTCCCCTATTTTCACTATATGTGTTCTATCAGTGAGCCATTTAGTGATCCCGCTAATGATATTACTGTTGATGGCTAACTGGGTGGTTTTGTCAATAATGCCTGCATGGCTGATCGGCTCACATGGCTTTGCTAGGTCCAGGTGGTTATATGCACAGAGGTCACCATCCAGGTCATTGGAGACTGACTCATAGATATCCACCAGGTTTAATACTCATGATCTCGCTTTCACAAATCCAAACAGTGTAGAGTCAAGTGTTTGTAGTCTACCTATGTCTTTGTTGATAAGGTCCATGAAAATTTGCCCTATGGCTTTACAGATATGGGTAGTCGGCTACTAGGTCTATAGCCCCATGGTCAATGGGCGCACCACCTCTGTGCAAGGGGATAACAGTGGCCATTGTCCAGTCAGCTGTGATACAGCAGGTGCTTACACTATAATTGCAAAGAGTTCCCAATGCCTGTAGTAAGTCATGGTGGATCCATATAGGATGCAGCATGGAATGTTAGCAGGTTAGCAGGTGGTTACACTATAATTACAAAGAGTTCCCAATGTCTGTAGTAAGCCATTGTGGATCCATATAGGACACAGCATGGAATGTTAGCAGGTTCAATATGTGCTGTGTTTGTCACATAAAAGAGAGCCCATTTACTATCTACCCTTTAGAGATACAAGGTATGGGACAGGTTGTGAGGATGTCACAGTGTACATGTGGTGTGTACAGAGGAATGCAGTGGTCATAGCACCTGTGGATGACACCACAGACTGAGGCAATTATTGAAGTCACTCATGTACCTTTTTTCAATGAGCCATCATCCTAGGTGATGGTAAAATGCATCTGAAGTGCAAGGGCATACCTGCCTGAGTCTGTAAACTCAGACATGTCTCTGCATACAGCCCAGAGAGGTATGCCTCAAGTTGTACACACCAACAGAAAGTATGATGCATTCATAACAGTACCTGATGTTGACAGATGTGAGTGCATGTCTCATGTGGCATATCCTGGCACCTCATAGATAGCTGACTGTGATGTTCCCCTCATGCAACCTGGTGAGAGGCACATCAATGTGTCTGTCTCATGATGTAATCACCTATGAGTCATATGTTTGATTTTGTGTTTTGCCTTGGGTGTTTGACCGGTGAGACATTGGTGTTTATGTTAAGGACATCCGCACATGTGAGTATGTGTGATGTGGGTTTGGGTCGAGGAGGAGATGAGGTGTGCATGTTGGCAAACCATTCATTCTCATATGTACTGACTGGTGTGTGACACAGCACGGATTCAAGGTTTAAAATATTGTCACATCTATCACACTTTGTGTTTGTGTGTGGTAGGAGTAAAGGGTTTGTGACACTTTCTGCATCTCATCAGCAGTCACTGATAATGCCATTAACAATAGAATCTGGCTTGTCTATACATCACAACTGGCCATGGTTAGGCAGTGGCCTAACAGATGCTTAACTTTAACACTTTATCACCTGTATGTTGTAAACCTTAAAGTAAAAAGTACTGACAATGTGGCATAACATGCTAGATTGAGTACAATGCTTTGCCAGGCATTTGACACTTGCATTAACCATAATCCTGTTATTAGGCATGGTCACAATACCATACCCAAAAATGTGACAATGTTCAACCCCAGTAAAATTAGGGCCATACTGCAATGCCTTTTTGGTTGACAGCCTTCAACACACTGCCTGTAGGTACTCTGTGCAGTTAAGATGTGGATATCCATGCATGCACAGAAAACTTGTTCATCTTTGCATTTATTAATTCTGCCTTGAAAGTGTACAACATGCTTTGGAGGGGAAGAGCATGCCTGCCATACAGGAAGGTGTCAGACCCCACTGTGTACCTCCTGCATATCCATGTAGGGACTAGCATGAGAGTTACATGTCCTACACACCTACACTTTGACTGTGTGATAAACAAGACATGCCCGAGAGACAAGCATGTGACCCAGACACTACAACCAATATGTAACAAGCTTCCCATGCATGTGATGCATAGTTCTGCCCTAATGCAAATCATGTGCAAGTTACATGACTGGATGGGGAACACAACAATGCTAACTGCTTTAGGACAAATGTTTCTAACGGATACAAGTAAAGTGTAGATGGTTCATCTTGCACACCTTGGATTGTCCAGGAGTCACCTTCCAAAACCCTGCTTACAGTTATCAAGATTGTCAGACCTTGCCAGAGTTTAGGGATGCATGGCTAGGATGAAAGATGCCTCTTTTTGTATTAGTGTATTATACACATATGAACCTATCAAGCCATACAACCATACTGTTTTACCTTTCTGATGACATTTTTCTTCTGTGATGTCATTCCATCCTGTGCTATGATGTTGATGGGTGTATTGTATATGTGAACCCATAGCTGTGTTCTACACAGTCCTGAAAGTGAAACATAAACAGTGCCATGACATACCTTTCATTGTGTGACTACACAGCCATTACAACAGCATTCAACCTACTGTACACACCATAATGTGGTTTACTCTTTACAAATGGCAGCGTACAATATGTGTGACTGACCAATAAAAGTAGCATGTCAACGGCAACAATGAATGACACAAATACAAATATTTTTAGATAGTCACCTTGTGCATCAGACACGTAGCTTCATTTCCCTGCATCACTGAGATTGATGACAGGGATGTGGCACAGGTATCATCACTTGCACAGGGCATTGTATGGGGTGCAGGAGGCCTGGGCTGACACAAAAGGCTGTCAAGTGTGTGTGTGTATGTGTGTGTGTGTGTTTGTGTGTGTGTGTGTATGTGTGCATGTGAGTCAGAAAGGGGAGTAGGCAAGAAGCAAGACAGACTATGTAAATGTGGTGTGTGTGTGTGTCTGTAGGTGACCTGAATGTGACAGTGGTGTGTGAGTGTCTGAGTGCACACAGCCAAGCTCAGTGCTAGCCCTACATGAATGCATGTTGGACAGCTTTGAGGCATGCATGGTAGAGTTGACAGATCATTACCTCTGCCTCTGAACATGAGCCAGGAGTTGCGCTGGCACCTCCATGCCCAAGGTCAAACGCAGGGCTACTACCTGAGGGTGACTGCTGTCTTCTGAGACAGTATCCTCCACTGGACTGGCAGGACCACAGGCCCATGACCTGCATGTCTTGGTGTGGACAGCACATTCCCCTCTGGAGCACTGGATGTACTGCCAATACATGAGCATGATTATGCATGACCACATAGATTCTCAGCAGATGTAATTACTGACCTATATCCACGAGTCTGACGGTCAGCTTTAACCAGACATTCCATCACAGACAATGTGCTTCCTAAGATATGTAGTATCCCATCTGTCTCAGACCAACATCTTTCCAATGCGTCAGTCAACAGAGCCAGGGTATCAGCAACATGGTGGAGGCAGTCACGGATGTCAGACTGTGTTGCATCCATTACCCTGAACATTTGTCTGGAATTCCTTTGAGAACATGCCTGTGCCTCCATGATAGCCCTAAACATATGTCGAGTAACACGTGATAAGACACCTGCAACAGGTGGTGGAGGGGCAAGAGGCCTCCTATGATCACCTCTATTAATCTGTTAGTGTGAAGCCTCACCAATTGTTTGACTATGGCCAGTGTACACACTCACTGCAGCAACAGTAGCCACACTTTCCTATTCAATGTCCCCACCCTCCGACTGTCCAATATCTGTGGCCTCATGAAAATAGGTATGCATAGGCATACTGACCTATGTATGGTGACAATGATGACGGACGAGGGATGTCAACCTCTGTGACAAATTCAGCCCCTGCAACCCCCAAATGTGCCTCACTTTGGCCACCATCATCATCAGAGTCTGAAGAGACACTGACTTTAGGTTGTTAAGGGGACAACGCCCAACCTCCCAGGTCACCTGTGATATAAAGGGGAAAGCATCACAATAATACCTGCACTACTATGCTCTGCAGTACTATGTTTAAATATATGTATACACTGCTGTCACTATTACAGACTTGTACAACTCACAATCTGATATAGTAAGAATGGAGGTTATTCATTTTTAACCCATATGTGTAAATATTGCAGAATAACATCTCTTTAAACTAGACTGTCATGAGCAATGCATAAATTATGTACACTGTTGACATTCTGCAGAACTTTGCGCAGTTTACAGGTATGGCCATCTGAAAACTCCTGTCAGTATTCTACAATTAATCATTGTGGTCTCACCTACAAGGCCTAGAAATGCCCACAGTGTGTACAGTCACAACATATCTCCACATTTGACAATCATGCAGACAGTCCATGTATCCAGCAAGCAGGCCTAGGGTGATATTTCAGCTAATACCTTGAAGTAAATCTACATCTGTGACAAAAAATGTTTTGTGCTTACCAATGGCAGGGCCACAGCTTCTTCTTATTCCTGAATGTCCTGAAAAATAATTGAGGGAGAAGTACCGTAAACAGCACTACATGTTATAGTATAACACTAGCAGTGCATTAAAATATCCCCCAGTGACATAAGCTGTTATGAAAACAGATATGTGGGTCACAATCTCTGCATGAGCTTACAACTGCAGGTAACCTGCTTCCCAGTTACTTGCTCTCCCCCACTCCATAATACACTTGACACCCACGTAAAACTGTGTATAGCCTGACACGCTAAATGCTACAGTATTCCAATGCTGATTCAAATAAACATACCTGGATGCTCCTCTTGGGTGGAAATGGTGGCTTCCACATCCATGATATATGGTGTGATTGAAGCCCAGAAGCTATCGTGAGTTGCAAGGTTCACCAGGAATTCCTCAGTGGCTGACAGAGGTTGTTCCAATGCAGGCCCACCACCAGTGACGTGACGATCCCTGGCCACATCCGCTGCCCGGCTGTGTGCCAAGTGGATTATGTCTGTGGCACAGTGTCACACCTGATTGTATGTTTGATTATGATGCCCCACAGTGTTTGTGTTACAGACCAGTTCGTCCCACAAGGCTTGTCGCTCCTGCCTATTTGCCCTCCCCCTGAACAGCAGCACTTGGTAGTATTGACATAATGATTCAATAATGTCATTTTCCACCTCACTGAAAGGCAGGCTTCATCTGGTGTGCATTTTAACACCTGAAATACAAAATAATGATAACACATGTCAGGATCACATACATGGATGCACAGTCTGTACAGATACAGCAATTAAGGAAGGCTATCAGTATTCCCTGACTGGGTACACATCTCATATGCAGCAGTGTGGCAATCATGCAAAGGGTGTGGAGGCAACTAGGATAGTGGCAATAGTGACCTACACCTGCTCGTGCCCAACACAGGAGTCCACTTCTAGTGTGGCCCATATCAGGGAAGCCCACCCCAACATATGTCTATAGTTCAATGCCAAAAAATAGCTGTGCAGTATTACAACAGCCAGCAAAGGCAGTATCCAGCAGACCTGTGTCCCTAGTTAACAGATAGCATTAAACCCTTGCTGTACTCTACATCCTCTGCAGGTGTTACACAGCTGCAGAACAAAGGCACATCGTCGGTACAGTTGTAAGAAGGGTTTATTGATGTATTCCCTGTTATCGCTAAGTATAATAAGACATATGCATCATGTTGAAAAAAAAGGTTACATATCTGGGTTCCATTAGAAATCTCGAACATTCAAAAGTTCGACCCTCATATGGTCGACACCATACGAGCGAACTTTTGAAAGCTCGCAAGTTTCAATGGAGATCACCGTAGGGAATATTTCCCTTTACTTCAAAGTAGTGTGATCTTGGAGTTGGTATATTTAAGTAGCGGGGGTTGTGGAGGTGCAGGCGGCTTGCCCCCCTGCTCGGAGCGATCAGGTAAGTTTTTTTTTTTTATATTTTTATTATGTGTTCAAAGTTTTGAAACTTCGCTGCTATGGTGTCGATCATATGAGAGTTGAAGTTTTAAACCTTTGAGAATATAATATAGACCCACATACCTGATGGTGCACAATATACCTGTTTTGAGAGATACAGATATATAAGTGTTGTGCCAATGAGTTCACCATAGAAAGTAACTGTCATACACAATGGTTTCCCTATGTAGCAGTTTGCCTTTTTAAGGTGGTTTTCATTAGCAGGTGATTGGCTCTGTACCAATCTGTGGTTGAGTAATGCTGACTGCAGCATACACAGGTGATTTGCAGTGTAATATGGCAATCTCATGCAACTACTGAATGTGATATAAGGCCTCAATATAGAATCCATTCACTTTCTGATATAATGGGGTGGAAATGCTGGGGTAGAGATACTATGTCAGCACATAGAGGATGTTTGTATTAGATAATTATTACATACACACGTGTGTGCTTCAGGCTGCAGCAGCTGCTGCTGCAGGCAATAAGCATAGTGAGAAAGGCAGCATAATGTGGAGGACAACAACACTTATGGGTAACGGTGTGACCATTGACAAGCCTGGTGCACAGCCAGAGCCTGATTGAGGAAACCCATCCCACAGGAAATTGAGGTATGGGTTTAAGATAAGTATGTTAGCCAAAGGTATTGTTAACAGAGTAAAAGGCAACATTTTTGTTGTGTACTTGAGCAAGGTAGGGGGGACATTTTCCAGTATAACTACCATTTGGACAACTACCAAGCCACATGCTATGTTATGGTAGTCATCTAGAATATGTGTGCTGGCAACCCTTTTTGCTACTACAACCTACATACAAAGTTAATAAATATTAAATGTGGCAGGCACAATTTTTTAAAACTACAACTACCCTTGTCACTATCATATTTTTATTTATCAGTTAACAGAGTTAACTGATTGTTTCCAGCCCCCTCATAAGAGCAACTAACAGGGTCTCTACCCGCTTTGCTTCCCACCCTGCCCCCTATTCCTTCCCGCCCCCAGTGGTCCCACCTTTATTACACTCACAAACCCCTCCCATCTTTCCAATAGCCAACCACAGCGCTAACCCAACACTACTTCATCTTCATCTTCTTCGTCTTCTCACTACTATCACACCTCCTCAACTAACATGTACAAGCATACCTTACCTATGCTCACTGCATGCACTCTCCTTGCATATCTTACATCCTACCAAAGCCCCTTCATTCCCCCACTCAACCACTACCACTGTACTACTACTCACACCACCACTCATGTCTCACCCTCACTCAGCTCCCCTCCCACCAACTCAAGAACCATCCCTATGCACCCCCCACATATTCTACCAACTATATTACTCAAACATAAAGCATCCCTACAACTTAACATAGTAACTCTCCCACCATACCTATTACCCACAGAGCACAATCATAAAGTTTCCCTTATAAACAAACACATTCAAAAACTGAGAAAACTAATAACCTCATGCATATCAAAACTAGCCCTAAGTGGAGACATCCACCCCAACTCTGGCCCTACCATCTCCAACCCCAATCCTTATAATCAGACTAAAAACCATAACTTCTCCCATATTACAGCCAATAGAAAGCCAAGTGACTTCATTCTACTAAGCCTAAATATTAGAAGTATATCCAACAATGTCCATGAACTCCATGCCACCATAGACTTGTACTCCCCAGATATAGTCATCCTGACAGAAACCTGGCTAAAACCTCACATTACCAGTGAGCAAATACTTCCTACAGGTTATGGAATACTAAGAGTAGACCGGCTAAACAAGAAAGGAGGCGGTGTAGCTAGAATATTTAAACAGCATCTAAACATCCAGATCTTAAAATCATCAGCTCCACAAATAGGCAGTGAAGAAATAATATATACCAACCTCAAAATAAACCAAAACAAAATCATCAACATAATTGGATGCTACTTCCCACCTGACCAAAACATCCCTCCACTAGAAAGCCTCCTCAGCTGGTCTACCCACCATCTCCCCCAAGAAACTATCATTTTAGGTGATTTCAATATTGACTGGCAATCCTATTCTGGCAACCATCCAACCCATCATAACGTCAATGTATCAAATGGATACTCTCCGTCACTGCCAAACAGAAATGCTTGCTGGCACAAACTCGAATAAGGCACACAAGTAATCCAATGTAATTTAATCACCCACAAAGAAGAGCAACAATGTTTCTTACTCTTCTTGCTTTTGTTGCTCTTCTTCGTGGGTGATTAAATTACATTGGATTACTTGTGTGCCTTATTCGAGTTTGTGCCAGCAAGCATTTCTGTTTGGCAGTGACGGAGAGTATCCGTTTAATCCAACCCATCATGTAAACCTTCATGGCTTCATCCAACTAGTCCAGCCGCTAACCAGGATAAATAAAAACTCCAGCAAGCGCACTACCCTAGACTGGATACTAGTCAGTAAGAGCCCCCAGTCGTATATAACAGGCTGCTTATCAGATAGCCTCAGTGATCACTCCCCAACTTTCCTACTCAAAAAATACCTATACCAAACTAAACCTGTCATCTACCGTCAAATACATAAAAAACTAAACTTTAACCCACTCACATTCATCTCATCCCTCAAAGAATGTAACTGGCATCCTCTAAAGTACCTCAGTCTTGATGATGCAGTTGAATTTTTTAATACTACCTTCCTGAGCATCCTTAATTACCATGCCCCTATAAGACTTTCCAGAATCAAAGCACAACCCTCCCCATGGCTACAGAAAACCACTAAGTCAGAAATGAAAAACAGGGATAAAGCCTGGGAGCACTGGTGCAAAACTAAAACCCCCTCAACTAGACAGAAATTCCTAGAACTACACAATAGAGTCAAAAAGCTAATAAAACAGGACAAATTCCAATACTACCAGTCTGCCCTAGACTCATCACAACACAGCCCCAAACAATTCTGGTCCTCCATAAACTCCATCCTCCACCCAGGTAAAGTCAGTACCCCTCCTCTTAACATCCCTCACTCCTCAGAAAATATTGCTACCTCATTCAACACACACTTCACCCAAACCATAATATCACTAGCTAAACAACACAACCCCCCTCCCCTCCAACCCACACCTTCAACTAGTAATCACCCACTGCCTTCTCTTTTTCTCCTGTACCTACCTCCAACATAAAAAAACTCTTAACTAAATTTAAACCCACCAAATTCGCAGCAGACAACCTCCCAAGTGAATACCTACAAATCGCAGCTGATGCTCTGGCCTACCCAGTATCCATCTTGATTAACCGATCTCTGTCAGAAAGTTACGTTTCCACACTATGGAAAGTATCACATATAATTCCCCTCCACAAAGGCAGACCCTCCACAGAACTAACCAAGTACTGCTCCATAGCTATTCTCTCTCCACTCTCCACAATACTAGAGAGATGCATACACTCTCAGGTCTCAGACTACCTCCTTGTTAACAACCTCCTTTCCAGTACTCAGCATGGTTTCTGACCAAACCATAGCACCACCACTGCCTTACTCTCCTTTACTAACACTATACTTCAGCATAAAAACAATGGCTATCTCTCATCTGCTACTTTCCTAGACCTATCTAAAGCATTTGACATGGTCCCACACAAACAACTTATCTCTGTCCTCAATAACCTATCCTTCTTTCAATCAGTCACCAACTGGTTTCAGAGTTACCTGTCTGACTGCCAGCAATCTGTTGTATGACAGAATGACATATCTCCCCAACTACCTGTCTCCATAGGGGTTCCACAAGGATCCAGCCTTGGACCCCTAATCTTCTCTGTTTACACCAATAATCTAGTCTCTGCCACCAAACATGGCACACTCATACAATACGCAGATGACTCAACCATCATCTGCTCAGCCCAGTCCCTACCCAAACTGCAAAAAGTCACACAGGAAGCCTTTTCCTCTGTTGAAACTTGGTTATCCGATGCCCAATTAATACTCAACCCAAACAAAACTAAACTACTCATCTTCCAACCCACCAAACATACTCACAACAACTCTCACTTTAACATCACAGCAAAAGACAACACCACTATATACCCAACTGAACACACCAAATTGCTAGGAGTGGAAATAGACAATGAACTAAAATTTGACATTCACATATCCATGACCATAAAAAAGTCCACAAAAAACTAGGAGCGTTATACAGAAATAAGCAACTTCTCACCAAAGCAGCAAAGATTTCAATAACAAATTCCCACCTTATCTCCACCCTACTTTATGCCTCTCCAATATATACCAACCTAAGGCAATGTGATCTAAATAAGCTAGAGACCTGCTACAACAAAATCACCAAATTTGCCACAGGGGCATCCTACCGTAGTCACCACTGTCTCTCACTTGCTGAACTGGGCTGGTTTGAACTCCCTCACCTCCTTCAGTGGTATCAACTCTCACTTGCCCACAAACTAGTAAACCATCCTCTAAATGTCCCATCCCTCCAGAATCTACTCCAACCCTATCGCACCAACAGACCACTAAGATCCAGCAACAAAAATCACTTGCAGATCACTAAAGCCAATAACTCTGCTGGTGAAGCACTATTCTCTTGCACCATAGCCAAATTATGGAACTCCCTTCCACCCACAATTACCTCCGTACCATCATGCACCCACTTCAAAACTTTACTAAAAGCGCACCTAAAAACATGCTGGCTATGTCCTTGCAACTCCCACTCTAATATCACCCAGCCCATCCAACCACTACCTTTCTTTCCACTCCACTAACTACCTTGATTATAGCAAGCTCAGATGCTCATAAGCCTAGTACTTATTATACAGCAGGAACTTCTTATAGGTTCATAGGTTCATAGGTTCATACTAGGCTATCTGCCCTGGGGCAATTACAAGCCTAGCCCGATTTTGTTTGGCTTACGCCACCCCTTGATTTGAGTATACTGTGCCCTTTTTAAGGTTTAGTTTACTGTGCCTCTGTCTAATAGTGACACGGAAGTAATCCCTGGGACAAACCTACAATCCCCCATCCACTCATCAAGATTCTTCTAGAAGAGATTCAGTGAGGTGCTCTGCCTAACATGAATTGGAATTCCATTCCAAAGCGAAGGGAGCCTCTGGGTTATAAATCTGTCCCTCCAGCAAGTTCTATTTATTTCTGTGCTGAGGTTCAAGTCCCTCGAGCATGTGGCTGTAAGGGATTTAGATTTACTGAGGTGGAGCATGTCCATTAATTCTGGATTGGACATAGCTTTATATGTCAGGCATAGATTGCCTCGAAGTAGGCGGTATGCAACTGAGTAGAGCTGGAGTTTTTTTAACCGAGCAGCATATGGCATCTGCTTGAGTCCCTTGATCCTCTTGGTGAGGTACTTTTGGGGTCTTTCTAATTGCTGCAGGTGTCGGGTAAGGTAAATACCAAAAGGGGCATTGTATTCTATGATGGGCCTGATGAGGGATGAATAAAGGGGCACAATTACCTCTCTTGATCTAGATGTGAATCCTTTCATGATGAGGTGGGCTATGTAGAATGTCTTTCTAACCACTTTGGCAATGTGGTTGCCAAAGGAGAGACTGCTATCAACTTGGGTCCCCAGATCCCTAATTACTTTCTCTGTACTTAATGGGTTACCGCCTATGTGGTAATTTGTTGGCACATTATTTTTGCCAAAGGGTATGACTATACACTTTTTTGCATTTAGCTTCAGACCATGGCTCTGGCACCAGTCATCCATCTCTGTGAGACCTTTTTGAAGGATGTTTGTGTCAGCTGGAGAGTCGATTATGGTGCTCAGTTTGCAGTCATCTGCGAACTTGGTGAGCCATAGTCCTCCCACGTTGGCCTGTACCTCGGAAAAGTATATACCGAACAAGAGCGGTCCCAGGACAGAACCTTGTGGGACACCATTTGTGACCGGTTTCGAGTCTGACATGGCTCCAGCAAATCTCACTCTGTGGGTTCTGTCTTTGAGCCAGTTTGTGACCCATCTTGTGACATAGGGGTTTATATTTAAGCTGGATAGCTTATCTATGATGCCCGAGTGGGGTATTGTGTCAAATGCCTTTGCTAGGTCCAGATAGGCTGTATGGACTACCTTCCCTTCATCTATGGCTTTGGTTACTGTTTCTATGAAGTCGACCAGGTTCAAAAGGCAGGATCTGCACTTGACAAAGCCAAATTGGGTAGAATCTAGTGTCTGTAGGTCCCCAATGTCTTTGTTTATGAACTCCATGATGATCCTCTCCATAGCCTTGCAGACTAGGCTAGTCAGGCTTATGAGGCGATAGTTTCCAGGGTCCGTAGAGGCTCCACCTTTGTGGAGTGGGACCACTGTTGCCGTACCCCATTCTGTGGGCACATATCCTGTAGTGAGGCTGAGATTGCACAGCTGTTTTATTTGAGGGATTAGTTCTTCTTGGAGTTCATGTAGGATGCAACCCAGGACGCCATCTGGTCCCATGGAAGCAGTGTTTTTGCTTTGGAGAGGGCAGCTTTCACCTGAGCATTAGAGATGTTTGGGAGGCAGCCCTCTGCCAGGATAGATACTTGCTCTTTTGGGGGGGAAGGGGTGGAGAAGTTTGCACTGAACCTGTCTGCCTGGATATTGGCGATGTCTGTGGGTTCAGTGTTTTTTTTGTCGTTTAGAATCAACTCAGAACAAGTCTGGGAGTTGCATCCCAGGTTCCTAACATAACTGAAAAAAGCCTTATGATTGTCTTTAGTGTCCTGTGCAATTTTTCTCTCGAAGCTGGCCTTGGAGGATTTTATGAGGGATCATAATTTTTTGCTAGTACTGATCAGAGCTGCCTTCCCTATTAGGGATTTTGCTCTATCATGTAGTAGCTTCCTCCTTCTGTTGTACAGTTTATTTATGGCTGGCGTCCACCAGACTGGACGCCTGCCTTTGGATGATTGGGTCTTGGTTTTGTTTGGGAAAGCATGATCCATGCATTCCTGGAGATGTCTGTATAATGCGTTTATATAGGATTTTGCAGTTTGGGCCATAGTTTCCACTGGCCCTGGGGCCTTGAAGGATTCCACTTCAGTTTTGAGAAGTGAGAAGTTTGCTTTTGAGAAGTTTTTCACTGTGGTTTTCTGGGTTGGGGGTGGGGTCAGGATGTGGATATCCAGTGAAATTAATTTATGGTCTGATCTTACCAATAAGGGATATACTTCTGGTATGGAGCATAGAGTACCCATGTTGGTAATGATCAGGTCTAGTATGTTATCCCCTCTTGTGGGAGTGGTGACTAGTTGTTCCATAGCATTTGAGTTTATAATTTCCAGGAACCTTTGGGCTAAGGTGCTGGGGCTTGAGTAGTGCTCCCAGTCTATGTTTGGGTAGTTGAAGTCACCCACTATAATGGCGTTCGGAGAGATCTTCATGTTTTACAATGTCTTCAGGAAAGCCGAGTGGGATTCCTGACTTTGAGAGGGTGGTCTGTAGGATGCTATAAACTGAAAAGCAGTCTTGCCCACTGTTAGTTGCACATGGATGATCTCCGATACTTTGTGCAATGCCACTAACCTGGAGGTGTAGATATCCTTGATAAATATGGAAACTCCCCCCTCCTTTTATGGTTTGGTCCAGGTTTTGGGGCCGAAAAGCATGATATGAGGTATAACCTGGTAGTGCTGGAGTGCTCTCTGGAGCCTTGAACCAGGTTTCTGTCACTGCACAGATATCGATGTTCTCCATACTGAGGAGAGCTTCAAGTGCATGCATCTTGAGGTTAAGACTTCTGGCGTTTAGCAGCATTACCCTTAGTTTCTTGTTCCTTGTGCTGTCTATGGAGGTGGGTTTGACTTTTGAGCTTTGCCTAAAAAAGGCACTATGGGGGTGGCAAGAGCCTTTGCCAATATCTGAAAGCCCAGTGGTGACAGGTGCAAGCCGTCCCTAGCGAAGCAACGTGGCTTGCCGAGCATGTCATCCCAGGCTGACGGACACTGGATCCCCTTTGAATGACACCAAAATTTTAGCCAATTGTTAAAATCGATCATTTTGTCTTTGGACTGTGGCATCATTCTAGGTGAGGGTAAGATGCTGCTCAAGGTCAGGGTCATACCGGCCTGGGCTACATGATCAGAGAGTGCCTCTATGTGTCTTTTCATGTAGTCCAGGGAGTCCAGGGTCTTATTGTAACATTTGTTAATGTCTGTTATGTACTTTACAGATAAAGATTCTAGTTGTCTACTGATGTACTATGTTCTTTATCTGTAAATATGTTGTAAGTTATTGCTATGTTAAATTGTTAATCGCTATGTAATCCAATGTAACTACTGTCTGTTTATTTAAACTGTGGAGCTTTTCTCCCCGGGCCTCCACTGAAAATGGACCTACGTCCAGTCGGACACTCCCGGTCAACAAATGTAAATAAAATAAATAAATGTGTATGTTAGTTGTTCAGATGTGCTTATCTGTAATATCAGTAGCTAATCATTGTGTGCTGTAGTCAGATATTACTGGGCCTCCCTTGTATTACATAACCTAAAATCCTGTGTGAATGCATAGTAAGGCATGACCTGATACTCTATGCACTTTCTAGTGTTGTAATAGGAATATGTGAAATGTGTTCCTATGTACAGGCCTTTGACTTCCATCATTGAGCAGCAGACATTCTATTTGAAATGCTTTGGGTGAATAAATACTTGATGACACAGTCACTCTTTACAGAATTAACAATGGTGATGGACATATGCATGAAGTCACCCAATATAATATGCATTATATTGGGTGACTTCAACTACCCAAACATAGACTGGGAGCATTACTCTAGCTCCAACACCCTAGCCCAAAGGTTCCTAGAATTTATAAACTCAAATGCTATGGAACAACTTGTTACCACTCCCACAAGAGGGGAAAACATACTGGACCTGATCATCACCAACATGGGGACTCTATGCTCCAGACCAGAAGTGTATCCCTCACTGGTAAGATCAGACCATAAACTAATCTCACTGGATATTCACATCCCGACCCCACCCCCTGCCCAGAAAACCACAGTGAAAAACTTCTCTAAAGCAAATTTCACACTCCTAAAAACCGAGGTGGAATCCTTCAAATCCCCCGGGCCTGTGGAAAATACGGCCCAGACTGCAGAATCCTTTATAAATGCATTCTATGAACACCTTCAGGAATGCATGGATCATGCGATCCCAAATAAAACCAAGACCCAATACTCCAAAGGCAGACGTCCTGTCTGGTGGACCCCAGCCATAAACAAATTATACAATAGAAGGAGGAAGCTACTAAATGATAGAGCAAAATCCCAAAAAGGGAAGGCATCACTGATCAGTATTAGCAAAAAACTACAGGCACTCATAAAATTGTCTAAGGCCAGCTTCGAGAAAAAAATTGCACATGACACTAAGGATAATCACAAGGCTTTCTTTAGTTATGTTAGGAACCTGGGTGGTAATTCCCAGATATGCTCAGAATTAGTCCAAAATGACAAAAAATACACTGAACCCACAGACATTGCCAACATCCTAGCTGACAGGTTCAGTGCAAACTTCTCCCCCCCCCTCCCCACCAAAAGAGCAAATATCTATCCCAGCAGAGTGCTGCCCCCCTGACATCTCAGATGCTCAGGTAAGAGCCACCCTCTCTAAAGCAAAAAACACAGCATCAATGGGACCAGGCGGTGTTCTAGGCTGCATCCTACATGAACTCCAAGAAGAGCTAAACTCAAAAATAAAGCTACTGTTCAATCTCAGCCTTACTACAGGATATGTGCCCAAAGAGTGGCATACAGCAACAGTGGTCGCTCTCCATAAAGGTGGTGCCTCAACGTATCCTGGAAATTATCGCCCCATAAGCCTGACTAGTTTGGTCTGCAAAGCTATGGAAAGGATCATCATGGACCTCATAAATAAAGATATTGGGGACCTACAGACACTGGATCCTACCCAGTTTGGCTTTGTTAAGGGCAGATCCTGCCTCTTAAACCTGGTTGATTTCTTTGAAACAGTCACCAAGGCCATTGACGAGGGGAAGGTGGTCCACACAGCCTACCTGGACCTCGCAAAAGCCTTCGATACAGTACCCCACTCGGGCATTTTAGATAAGCTCACCAGCTTAAATATAAACCCCTATGTCACAAGATGGATTGCAAACTGGCTCAAGGACAGAACCCACATGGTTAGAATTGCTGGAGCCATGTCAGACTCCAAACCAGTTACAAGTGGTGTCCCACAAGGTTCAGTCCTGGGACCTCTCTTGTTCGGTATATATTTCTCAGAGGTACAGGCCAACACGAAAGGACTGTGGCTGACCAAGTTCACAGATGACTGCAAACTGGGCACCATAATCGACTCTCCAGCTGACACAAGCATCCTCCAAAAGGGCCTCATAGAAACAGACAACTGGTGCCAGAGCCATGGCCTCAAGCTAAATGCCAAAAAGTGTATAGTCATCCCTTTTGGCAAAAACAAAGTGCCCACAAGTTACCACATAGGTGGTAATCCATTAAGTACAGAAGAAGTAATTAGGGACCTGGGGACCCAAGTTGATAACAATCTCTCATTTGACAACCACGTGGCCAAAGTGGTTAGAAAAACATTTTATATAGCCCACCTAATCATGAAGGGATTCACATCTAGATCAGGGGAGGTCATCGTGCCTCTTTACTCATCCCTCATCAGGCCCATAATTGAGTACAATGCCCCTTTTGGGATGTACCTTACCAGACACCTGCAGCAACTGGAAAGACCCCAAAAGCACCTCACCAAGAGGATCAAAGGGCTCAAACAGATGCCATATGCTGCCCGGTTAAAGAAACTCCAGCTCTACTCAGTGGCATACCGCCTGTTCAGAGGTGATCTGTGCCTGACGTATAAAGCCATGTCCAACCTGGAATTTATGGACATGCTGCACCTCAGAAAATCCAAATCCCATCGAGCTACCCGCTCGAGAGACTTGAACCTCAGCACTGATATAAATAGGACATGCTGGAGGGACAGATTCATAACCCAGAGGCTCCCTTCACTCTGAAATAAAATCCCAGTCCAGGTTAGGCAGAGTCCCTCATTGACTCTCTTCAAGACGAATCTTGATGAGTGGATGGGAGATCGTAGGTTTACCCCGGGTATCACTTCTGTGTCACTGTTAGACAGAGGCACAGTATACTAACCTCGAAAATGGGCATAGCAAAATACATTTAAAATGGGTGGCGAAAGCCAAACACATTCTGGCTAGGCTTATAAATGCCCTAGGGCAGATAGCCTAGTATGAACCTATGAACCTATGTATTTTAAATAGTGCACACCACTGGATTTGAACCCAGGACCTTGTGAACCAAAAATTAATGTTTTTGAAGCATTTAACAGACTGAGCTACTAAATCAGTGTTGCAGCAGGTGTATTTCTCAACATATACCTGCACACTTACATGCTGTTACATACCTTATTTACATCCATTATTATATGCATGGCTTTATAAGGATGTATTTCTCCACCACAGTCCCAGTTAAGCATCCATTTTTCCTTTACAGTTTTAGCAGGTGTATTTTTTAACTGTTGCAGACAGATGTGCAGTTACCTGCTGTTACAGACCTCACTTACATCCATTATTCTGTGTCTGGCTGATGTATTCCTATACCAGACTCCAAGTTACACTCCCATTTTTTCCATTACTCTTTAAGCAAATTTGCACAATGTGGCACGATGTGCAGCACTACTTAAACACACTTAATGACAAAAATGGCAAGTACTATGTTTTTCTTAAAACACCTGTGTTAATGAACAGCTGTGTGGATTGGTGGGTTGATGCACTGATCTGCAGGTGTGATGGTCCTGGGTTTAAAATAGGGTGCATGTGTACATTTTGAATGTGATTATTATTATTAGTTCACTCACATATAGCAATATAGCACCATTTAGCTGAACTTAGTGATGCTTCATGTCGCGCAGTGTCACTCAAAGAATCTTTAAAAAAATGAAAAATGGGGAGTTAGGAGAGTGGTAAAATGGTGTGCAAACAGGGAGAAAATATAGTGAAAGGCAGGTAGGAATGTGAAGGAAGGGTGTAGGAAAGAACCACAGCTATCTGTTTCTTGTACAGCAACAACTGTGCACTTTAACATATTTTTTGCTCACTTTGAACTGTGACCCCCAGAGAGAGGGGTGAGGACAACAGAAGTGCATTGTCAAGTCAGTTGGACCAAATTAAATGTGTCCAGCTGACACGTGTGCAAACTGGAGACCTATGCACGGGATGATATTTTTTGGGGGGACAGGTGCCCATTTTTTTATAAGGTGAGAGTGGAATGTTGGAGAAGGGACATAGGTACCTTTGGGGGAGGTAAGTTGGGAAGGTGAGGAAGCTTTGGCAGACAGACAAGACAAACAAGACAGCAGACAGGGTTGGTGTGATACACAAGAGGGGGTGCACACTGTGGATGGAGAGATTATTTATTTATTATTTTATGTAATTAATTGTATTATTATTTCTTTGTGATTATGATTCTCCTGTTTCCCAGAGGTTGGTTACTTTAAAGAATTTCGAATGAAACAATAGTCACAATGTACTGCATTACTTCACAGAATCTAGAATAGAACAATAGCTACATTGTATCGGACCACTGGGACTTATACTATTTAAATGGCAAGAATATAAGCGATTGCAATATGTGTTGTTCACTAATATGTTCAAAGGGTTACAATTCCTAACACATTAAGTTCATCGCTACTTTTTGTTGCATCATGAATTGTCTGTTTTTTGAGGTTTTGAGGTTGGTTACTTTAAGGATTTAGAATGGAATATTAGTCATAATATATCATATTATTTTAACGATTTCAGAATGGATTAATAGCCATAATGTATTACATCACTGTGACTCATAATACTATTTAAATGATAGGAAATGACGATACTTCTGTTTGAAAAAGTTTGGCACAGCCAAATGAAAGCGCTTACTACAACTGTTTTTTTAAAGTTCCTGTATATTGTAGAGGAAGCCAAAAGTAGCACTATGAGATGCAAGTTGAGTGAAACTGTCCTTCACAGATGACAGTGCAAGATCAACAAGAGTGTTGAAAGTTGACTTTACTATTTTGTTCAGGACTAATTACAGGCATCATTTGGTTCATAACCAAAAAGTCTCCTCTTTCCTGGGTCTCACCTCATCTGCACAAGGACACTTCAGTTCTACTTCCAGTGCTTCAGCTAGCTCAGTAGCAGTTACTTTTGCCTTTTTGTACCCTGTGGCCCTGTATTCTGTTAAAAACCTTTTCAGTTCATCAAGCAGAATCACTGCTTTATCAATTTGCATGGAAGAACTTTGCAAACGTTTACTGACTTGTCCAGCCTTCACTAATAAATACATCATACCAGACCACCAGCACTATTAAAAACTTAGCACTTATCATTGCACTGCTCAGCAATGCTGCTTCAGAATATGCCTTAGGATCCTTGCCTTTTATAAGTTCTGCCACTGAAACCAAGGCATTGTAAAGTGCACCCACTTCACATCACACTGCTTTCACACTTTCTACCCTACACTTCCACCTGGTCTCACACAATGGCATTACAGTTAGACCTGACACATGATCACAAAATATTTTGTACCTCTGAAGAGTGTACATTCATTGCAGATTATCAAAGAATGAAACAGCATTTATTCAAGACTTTGCAGCATCACCAATTACAAGACTGAGATTGTGACAGCCTCAGGGTACAAAAAATGCATGCGGATTTAAAGACAAGATTCTTGCCTGAACACCAGAATGTTTTCCCTTCATATTAGAGCCATTGTCATAACCCTGGTCTCTGCAGTTCTCTAGTGGAATTCCCAAACTTTTAACTTCATTTAACAATGTCTGTGAGAAATCCACCAGTAGTCTCGGTAACCTGGAAGGACAAAAAGTACCCCTTTCCTTCCACAGTTTCTTTGCATTCAGCAATACGGACAGTCACTGACATTTCTGTATGCAATGTTTCAGTGAAATGTTACACTTGTACAAACTGTCATTTATACTTGAGTCACTTAAAACAGTAGGCTTGTTGGCACAATTCATGTTAAAGATACTGTACCATTGTCAGATAATTGATTAAAGATTGGCAATGACCCTGTTGGCTGTAGGCAACTATACCTTCATTACACATGCTGAAACATTAGCAGATGCAAGAACATAGTCAACTTCGTTATAGCCATTCAGGTAACAAGTTACAGTACAGAATAGTGCCTAGCTGACTGTACTTTGTGCTTCCCTACCAACTCCGCTGTAATGCTTCCCTACAGGAACTCTGGCATACTACAGAACTGTTGTGCCTTCCGCTTACGACTGTTGTGAAGTCATACAAAATTTGCACACTGTTCGATTCATACCTAGCCACTTACTAAAACCGCACTTTTCTTGCCTTGCACTGAGCAAATCTATCAATTACATCAACAGAGTCTATCTGGCAAGATATTTCATTATTAATTGAAATCATAGCCAAGCCAAGTCTGTCCTGTCGCGTAGTACTTCTTAAGTATGTTTTGATTAGTTTTAGTTTGGAGAAGCTTCTCTCCCCAGATGCAACTGTCACTGGCAGTGTCAACAAAATGTGTAGAGCTACCACTACCTGTGGGAAAATCTCCACTAACCCTCGCTTTTTCATTACATTAAGGACATCCAGCACTGATAATCACTTTGGAATAATGTGGCAAAGGGTTTTCAATTCCTCATAAGCTCTACTGCATCAATATCAGCAGAGTTATTGTGGGTTAACAGGTTCTGCAAGTCTTTACAGAGCTGAAATAGCTTATCATCAGAAACAGTACAGAGGTCTTGTATGTTGTAGAAGAAGCCAAAAGTAGCACTATGAGCTGAAGGTTGAGTGAATCTGTCCTGCACAGATGACAGTGCAACATCAAGAGTGTTGAAAAAGTTAACTTTAAAATTCTGTTCAGGACTAATTAGACAGTCATCATTGGCTTCATAAACAAAAGGCTTCCTCTTTTTCCTGGGTCTCACCTCATCTGCACAAGGAAACTTCAGTTCTACTTCCATTTCTTTAGCTAGCTCAGTAGCAGTCACTTTTGCCTTTTCGTACCATGTGACCCTGTATTCTGTTAAAAACCTTTTCAGTTCTTCAAGCAGAATCACTGCTTGATCAATTTGCATGAAAGAGCTTTGCAAAAGTTTACTGATTTATCCAACCTTTACTAATACATCATACCAGACCACCAGCACTATTAAAAACCTAGCATTTTTCATTGTACTGCTCAGCGATGCTGCTTCTGAATATGCCTTAGGATCCTTGCCTTTTGTAACTTCTGTCACCGAAACTAAGGCATCATAAACTGCACCCACTTGGTATCGCACTGCTTTCACACTTTCTACCCTACACTCTCACCTGGTCTCACACAGTGGCTTTACAGCTAGACCTGACACATTATCACAAAATATTTTGTACCTCTGAGTAGAGGGTGTAAACAGAGTGTACATTTGTTGCAGATTACTAAAGAATGAAACAGCATCTATTGAAAACTTTGCAGCATCACCAATTATTAGATTGAGATTATGACAGCCACAGGGTACAAAAAATGCATGTGGATTTAAAGACAAGATTCTTGCCTGAACACCAAAATGTTTCCCCTTCGTATTAGAGCCATTGGCATAACCCTGGCCTCTGCAGTTTTCTAGTGGAACTCCCACACTTTTGAGTTCATTTAAGACAATGTCCGTGAGAAAACCTCCAGTAGTCTCAGTAACCTGGAGGAAGGATAAGAAGTACTCCTTAACTTCCACACTTTCATTGCATTCAGCAATATGGACAGTCAGTGACATCTGTTCCTGATGACTGCCGTCAGGAGTGCAATCCAATATACTGAAGTAGTACTTGGCATCTCTTATGTTATGCAAAATACTGTCTCTGATAGACTTGGACATTAACATTATCAACTTGTTCTGAATGGTTTTCCCCAAGTAGTGATCATGGATCTCAGCATTACTGATACGACGAAGATATTCTTCTATTACTGGATCAAACCTGCCCAACAGCTGCACTAACCCAAGGAAGTTGCCATTACCACTTGTAAAGAGTCGATCCTCGCTACCCCTAAATGCCAAGTTATGTTGGGACAAGTACTGACAGATTGC
The DNA here is from genome assembly GCF_019279795.1 of Protopterus annectens. Taxonomy (NCBI): domain Eukaryota; kingdom Metazoa; phylum Chordata; order Ceratodontiformes; family Protopteridae; genus Protopterus; species Protopterus annectens. The sequence goes on along the minus strand of NC_056730.1, from coordinate 456,604,263 downwards.
AAGCAGTCTTTCCAGGACATTTCTCCAGTATTTTCTCAAAGACTTAATCATGTTCTCATGGTCGTGATCAATGGTGGAGCTATTCTTAAGCCTCAAGCGCAAGTCACCGCACTTAGCAGCAGCTTCTTTATGTTTCACTGACCATTCATGTTCTATAAGCTTTTGTCCCAAATTTTTACAGTCACGTGTTCCTGTACTAGACAGGGCAACTACATGAGTACTGCTGAACAGCTTGCAACAAAAACAAAATACTAAGTTACTACTTTCTGAATGCACCAACCAAGACCTTCTGACTGTCTTACCATTTGTAAGGGTTTTATTATAAAACACGAGACTGAATCTTCTATGGTGATCATAATAAGGGAAATTCTGTTTCATTACTTTAACAGGCCCTGCAGCAATTAACAAGCAACTAACTTTGTCATCCATGGGATATGGCCATTTAGCAGGGTCACTATCTACTTCCTTGTGTGTTACTGGATCTACTTCCTTATATTCCTCCTCATATACTTCTACTTGGTCAGATACATGACTTGCTCCTAGCTCTGAACACATAGACATGGAGCCATGGAGGAAGGATGCCCCAGACACTGAGTGAGCTCCACACTCTGTCACACTCAGCATTACCACCTGCAAGGTTGGAGCCATTAGCATACGACTCTGACTCATAGTCATTATTTGTGCATCCAGTACCAGTACTCTCAACTTCTACCATACAGTAAGGATCTCTGGGACTCTGGCAGGAACTGTCACTCTCACCTTGTCTGGAAAGACAGCTTGGTACCTCAGATAAATCTGCCTCTTGAAGTATTTCACTGTCCCTGTCTTGAAGCTGACTGCTGTCTAATGTCTGACTAGACTGCATAAAGTGCATCATTGAAGCACATAAACTAGCCACTTGCAATTCTCTTTCAGCCTTTCTTTTTCTATTTGCTGCACCAGATAGCTTCTTTGGACCTTTTCCAGCCTGTCTGTTAAAAATAAATTTGGCAAAGGCAGAGATGTTAGGAATGGAAATTGCAGGGTTCATAAACTTCCTCTCAATTCTCAGAACTGCCCACTCACCCAAGTCTTGCAATTCACCCAAGTAGGCTTTGTAACTACAGTTGGTTGTATAACTAAGTACATGTATTACAGCCAGCTTCATAAAAGTATGAAGTAGACCAGCACACAGTTTGTTCAGGCTTCTCAATGTCTGGCACTATGCAGCCAATTCAAATCAAGAATCATTCACCTGGAACTAGAGCTTGCATACCCATATTGAGCAAATTTATTTTCCCCCAGTCTCATACTACTCATTTACTTGTAAACATTTAAAATGCTACCACCCTACTGGTTCATAAAGTGACATGATGGCGCATTTTTTATCTCATTTACAGTCCAAATGGATTGTGCCTACAACGCCAGCTTCAGGAATTTGCTATTTAGTTCTCATGAAAATGTTTACCGATTCATTGCAGTTGATGCTGTATTCATTGCAGGGGATGCTGTATTCATTGCAGAGGATGCTGTATTCATTGGAGCACTGGAAGCTTCAGAATATTTCAGCAGCTGGTTTCTGTCAAGTTCAAGGTAACCAAGTTTCCCGAAAATCTATGGATGACGAAAAAGTAACACAAGCAATACTGTACGGTACAAAAAATCAGTTGACAGGATCATCTGTGGGAAGCATAAATGCTAAGTGCACTTCAGAACCTCACTATAATATGAACACACAGTTCTCATACATTAATGCTAGTCTGCCAAAACGTTTAGGAAATGTTATGTCCCTGCTGCTTAGTACACCACATTAGTGAGTTGTTGACTGACAGTCTGTAAACAACTTGAAATCAGGGCTAAATAGAAGACTGTCATAGCTGGATTGATGGCCAACTATTTTCCTTTATGCCCATACAACATTCTCATGATATGCACTCATATAGAAACCACATGCCTTGCACTTTACAGATCCTGTAAACAAGCTCTTCAAGTATAATGCAAAGTTTATTTTGAGTTTCTGGTCCTGCAATGAATAAACAAAGGCTAGCTCTTTGTTTATGGCAGTTCAGTTGTGCTACTAATGAAGTGATTCACATGATTATAGGAGCATAAACTCAAGCAAACACCACCCCCCAACACAACCCAAATGACACATAGCCCACAAACTCAGTGTGCCACTCAACCACAGCCCATAAGGCATAACAACGTACCCAACACTCTAGTCATAGGTGACTCTATAGTCAGGCACACTGATGTTCCACTCACTAGACTAAACAAGGAGAAAGTTACTGTCAGCTGCCTGTCAGGTGCCAGGATCCGCCACATAATGCATGCACTCAGGTCACTACACAATAAGTACAAATATGACTCTGTCATTGTCCATGTTGGTGTGAATTACCTGAGACGTACCTCCCTGGACTACATGAAAAGAGACATGGAGGAGCTCTCCAATCTTGTATCCCAGGCAGGTATGACCCTAGCCCTGAGTAGCATCCTGCCATCACCCAGAATGATACCACAGTACAAGGACAAAATGACTTGACTTCAACCATTGGCTAAGCTTCTGGTGTCATTCTAAGGGGATCCAGTATTTGTCTGCCTGGGACGACATGATCGACAGTCCACGATGCTTTGCCAGAGATGGCCTGCACCTGTCGCCCTTAGGATTCCGGATACTGGCTAAGGCTCTTGCCACCCCTATAGTGCCTTTTTTGGCAAGGTTCAAATGACAAATTCACCACCGTAACAGGTACAAGCAAGCAAAATCTGAGGGTAATGCTACTCAATGCTAGAAGTCTAAACCTCAAAATGCACTCACTCGAGGCACTCCTTAAAATGGAGAACATTGACATTTGTGCAGTGACAGAGACCTGGTTCAAGGCTCCAGAGAGCACCCCTGCATTACCAGGCTTCAATTCATACCACACCTTTCGGCCACCTAACCCAGAAAGAAGCACTAAAGACGGAGGCGTGTCCATATTCATTAAAGATATCCACACCTCCAGGCTAGTTGCACTGCATAATGCATCGAGATTATCCAAGTGCAACTAACTCTGGGCAAGACGACAATCCAAATTGTAGCTTGCTACAGACCCCCCAACATGCCCCAGGATTCACACTCCTCATTTCTTGATACACTGGAAAGTATTAGGGTGCAACCCAACACCCTAATAATGGGCAATTTCAACTACCCCACCATTAACTGGGAAAACTACTCATGTACCAACTCTTTTGCTCAACATTTTCTAGAATTCATAAATTCCAACGCCTTGGATCAACTTATTCACATCCCCACCAGGGGCGGCAATATCCTAGACCTGGTCATTACCAACATGGGAAACCGGTGTTCCACACCAGAGGTCAATTCCTCGTTGGTCAGATCCGACTACAAGCTAATCAGCCTAGAAATCCACATCCCACCCCCAGCCCCAATTAGGGAAACCATTGTAAAAAACTTCTCCAAAGCCAACTTCACACTTCTTAAGACAGAAGTGGCAAACTTCATGACACCCATGCAGACAGACAATAGAGGTATGACTGCCGAATCCTACACAAATGCACTTTATAAGCACTTACACGAGTGCATGGACCTTGCTATCCCTAACAGAACCAAGATGTTATCCTCCAAAAAAAGGAAGCCAATCTGGTGGTCCTCTGCCATAAACAAACTCTACAACAGAAGAAAGAAACTGTTGCAAAAAAGAGTAAAATCCCATGACTGGAGAAACTCCCTGGTCAACCTCAATAAGAAGCTGAGATCCCTCATAAAATCCTCCAAAGCTAGTTACGAAAACAAAATTGCCATTGACTCTAAAGACAACCACAAAGCATTCTATAGCTATGTCAAGAATCTAAATGGGAACACTCAGATCTGATCTGAGTTACAGCACAATGGCACTAAATATACAGAATCAACTGATATTGCCAACATCCTATCAGACAGGTTCAGTGCTAACTTTACCCCCCTCTCACCCCCTAGAGGGCTCATCTTTATACCAGAAGAATGCAAAGTTCCTATAATCACGGCTGCACAGGTAAAAAACACACTATCCAAAGCCAAGAACACAGCATCCATGGGACCTGACAATATCCCAGCTTGCGTTCTACACAAACTACAGAATGAACTGGCACCCCACCTAAGTACCATGTTCAATCATTGCCTCACCTCAGGCTTTGTACCCACTGAATGGCGCACCGCGACAGTTATCCCACTCCACAAAGGGGGGGCCACGATGGACACCGGGAACTACTGCCCCCTGAGCCTGACGAGCCTGGTCTGCAAGGCCATGGAACGTATCATCGTGGAACTCATAAACAAAGACATTGGTAATCTCCAAACTCTGGACCCTACCCAGTTTGGATTTTCAAAAGGCAGATCATGTCTCCTAAACCTGATTGACTTCTTTGAAGCAGTCACCAAAGCCATAGATGAGGGTAAAATGGTTCACACAGCTTATCTAGATCTTGCCAAGGCTTTCGACACCATCCCCCACTCTGGAATTATAGATAAGCTCACTAAACTAGGTATAAATCCCTATGTCACAAGATGGGTTGCCAACTGGCTCATGGACAGAACCCACACTATGAAAGTAGCACATTCCATATCCGACATCAGACCAGTGACAAGTGTAGTAGCACAGGGTTCTCTCCTGGGTCCTCTCCTGTTTGGTATCTACTTCTCTGAAGTACAGGCCAACACAGAAGGTCTTTGGCTAAGAAAGTTTGCAGATGACTGCAAACGAGGAGCCATAATCGAAACTCCTAACGATGTGGACAAACTACAAAAGGGCCTCACTGAGACAGATACCTGGTGTCAAAGCCATGGCCTGAAGCTCAATGCCAAAAAGTGTATTGTCATCCCCTTTGGTAAAAACTCTGTACCCATGAACTACCACATAACTGGTAGTCTACTTAATGCCAAAAATGTGATAAGAGACCTTGGGACACAGGTGGACAGTAGTCTCTCCTTTGATAATCACATCGCTACAGTGGTCAGGAAATCCTTCTACGTGGCTCATCTCATCACAAAAGGATTCTCATCCAGAAAAAAAGAGGTCATTGTTCCCCTCTACTCATCACTTATTAGACCCATTATAGAGTACAACGCCCCTTTTGGTATGTACCTCACAAGACATCTACAACAACTGGAAAGACCACAGAAATACCTCACAAAGAGGATTACTGGCCTCAAACAGATGCCTATGCAGACCGTCTCAAAAAACTACAGCTTTACGCCATCGCATATCGCCTACTCAGGGGCGATCTCTGCCTAACCTGCAAAGCTATGTCAAACCCAGAGCTGTTGGACATGCTCCACTTAAAGAAATCCCAATCCCTATGAGCTACATGCTCTAGGGACCTAAACCTTGTCACCACAATAAACAGAACATGCTAGAGGGATAGATTCCTGTCCCAGAGACTTCCCATACTCTGGAACAGACTACCTATCTATGTCAAACAGAGCTCCTCATTAGCACTCTTCAAGAAAAATATTGATGATTGGATGGGAAATGGGAAATTCACCCTGGGGATCACTTCTGTGGCTCTGCTCGACAGGGGCACAAGAAAATAAATTTCTTGGGTGGCGAAAGCCAGCGTACATTTTTTGGCTAGGCTTGTATGGGCCCTAGGGCCGATAGCCTAGTACCTACCTATGAACCTATGAACCTATGAACTAGGCTACTGGCACGGAGGCCCTAAAGCCTAGCCAAGAATTTCACTCATGCTCACACAAAGTCAGCACCTGTTTTCCCTGTCCAGCAGCAGGGACACAGGTGGGATCCCAGAGGTGTATTTTCTGTTTCCCATCCAGTTGTCCGGGTTCCTCTTAAAGAGGGCTAGTGAGGACAAGGGACATGTTCTAGAGGCTATGAACTGTCATTTCAAAAGATTAAGGAGATACCACTGTACTCTCCCCACATGCAGTGTCCTTGCAGTCAGCACTTAGTTTTGAAGCACAGAAAAGTCTGTCACCTAGGCCTCCCCTAAAACAAGACCATCAAGAAAGACTTTGCAGTTAGAATGATCCCTATATTTGTTTGAAGAAAATTGAAAGACAGAGCAAGATAAATAGGAAGCATCACAGTTTGTTGAACAGCAAGGTATTGGCATTGCAGGGAGATGGTCTGACTTCAAAAATCACCCAACTAAGCATAGAAGTGGTAACAAATGTGAATGTCAAAGAACATTGCGATTCACTGTTTTGAACCTTTTACAACAAAAAACATTTTACTGCAGTATACCAAAGTTTTAAATAAATCCAAACTTTGTTAAATATTAGCATGGATTGATGAACAAAATGATGCAGTTAATCCATTTGCCAAACAATACACAATCCTGTAACTATTCTTAAATCTTTATGATTTACTTTAAAATACAAGAATGGCAGTGTGTTTTATCATTACTCCATTATAAAAACTGAAAAGAAAATGACATGGGAGCATTTCTGCATCAATATTATCAACTAAAAAAATACATCATAACTGCTTGAAATATGGAGTTCCATAATGCTGACAATGAATGCACCAAAAAACCTAACAAATATATCTATGTCTTTCTATCTCTAACTATATCACAAAGACATCATCATGAGTGTTTCTCCCCAGGCCACCGTTGAAAATTGGCCTCAGAATGATACAAAAAAAAATCCATATTGCTAGATAAAAAAAAACATTTCTGCCATCAGCAAAACCAGCACAACAAGCCACAGAAGTTCTGGGCAGGTATTAAACTCCACCCAGGGCAATCCACTACTCCAATCCCCTCAGCCCCTAGCCAAAAAATGCCAGAGTCCATTGCCAACACCTTCAACAGTTTCTTCACAGAAACCATCCAGGCCCTTGCTAGCAAACTTAAACCCACTTGCCCCAATGCTGAACCCCTTAAACCCAGTGACAATCTCCTTTAGCTTCCAAAAAGTTCTGACCACTCATTACAGCCCTAATCACAAAACTCAAACCAACCACCCTTTCAGCTGACCTCCCTGCAGACTACCTGCTGTCATAGCATACCCTGTCACTATTTTGATAAACAGAACCATAACTGAAGCCTCTATCCAGAAAATATCCCATGTCATACCACTCCATAAAGGTGGCAGCTTCATTGAACTGTCAAGCTAAAGACCAATAGCTATCCTTTCCCCTCTGGCTAAAATTATGGAAAATTGTATCCATAAACAACTCTTACACTAACTTATTCAAAATAATCTTCTGGCCAACTCCCAGCACAGATTTAGACCACAGCACAGTACCACCTCAGCCCTTCTCTCCTTTTCTAATGTCATAAATTCCAACCGCAACAAACTATCTTCTGCCCTGTTTCTCGATCTTTCCAAGGCCTTTGACATTGTTAACTACCAGTTACTCTTACTTACTCTAATTCAGTAGGCAAAACCAGGAATTCGCTCCCATCTGACATTATTGTGAACCCCTCCCTTAATCAGTTAAAAAAATAAATAAACCAGTATTTTAAAACTCACTGGTCATGTCCTAGCTCTAACCCTGACTAAAGCCTTATCCACTTCCATAATCCCGCAATTTTATTTATAGCAACTACCCTCTTACACTAAAATGTTTGAAAAGAGAAACTAATATCTTTGCAGATACTCTGTATATAAGCTGCACCTATAGGTTTGATAAGAGAAACTAACATATTTGTATATATTTCTGTATATAAACTGTATTCATAAGCTTGAAATGTGAGACTAACTTGTATAGTAATACAATATGTTTGTGCATATACTGTAACTTGCTTGTCTTTAAGTTTGGAGCTTTTCTCCCCGGGCCTCTGCTGAAAATGGACATGTATCCAGTCAGACTATCCCAGTCAACAAATTTAAAATAAAATAAATATGAGCAGATTATTTACATTTTGCCACAGCCAAGAAGGACAAGAGTGCCAAACCAGGGGTCAGTTTGTAGTTACCCGTACATTCAAATAATGTTTGAAATGTGCAAGATGTATACCTTTCTCTATTTTCTTTGTATAGAACCACACCACTATGATATACTGCTTTTTATTCTGTTTTACAGCATGCGAAAATTCAGTAAGTCCATACTCAGGAATCGTAGCATTAGGAAATTTAAAACACTTTTCATTATTAAGTCTCGCTTCACTTAGTAAGTACCCCAGGTAAGTACCAATTTCAAGTGTGATATAAGACTGTATGTATCCAATGAGGTGCAAAGTGGCAAGGGTAGTTTTAGTTGTGTTTCTGAAAAAGTTTTTGCATCTTTAAAGCATTCCAAGTATTTGGTGATTTTTTTTTATGCAGTTTTGTATATTTAGATCAAATGCAAAATTACATGTTCATAGGTACGTGCTAGGATAGCTGCCCTTGCAAGCCATTTTAATTCTAGCTAGTTTCCCCTTTTACATTATTAATAACCTATCCCATTTGGTTATTGATTGGCCTTACTTGTCCCATGGTTGGTAGTTATATATTACTCCTAATGAGACTAACTGGGATCATATCAAAGACAATTTGAAGGGACCTATGCATAAGATATATAAGTGCTGCATTGTCCATTATTAGTACAATGGCAGTCCTAGGGTAAATTTCTGTTTCCCATTCATACATTTAAGTTGAACTTGAAAATGGACAGGGATGAACTTAGTTTTATGTGAATGGGGAGTCTGTTCCATAGCAGTGGTATCCTCCATAAAATATGAAGTTTAGATCCCTAGACTGAGTATTTCTGAGGCCATCTGACTTACTAATGTGGAGTAAATCCATCAATGATGGGTTGCAGGAAGCCTTCTATATCACACGCAGGTCACGCCTTAGCTGTCTGTAGTATACCGAGTATAGTGGCAGGGATTCAGTCAGTCCATGTAGGACATGTTGTTTATGCCTTGTATCCTTTTTGGAAATTATCTCTGTGGGTTTTCCAGTTGTTGCATGTGTGAACAGATATACGTCAAAGGGGGCATTATATGCAGTGATTGGCCCATTGAGGTCTGAGTAAAGGGGATCAATGACATCCCTAGACCGAGACATAATCCAATAATTTGTTAATAATCTGTGCAATATAGAAGGACTTTCTTATAAGAAAGGACAGATGTTGGTCAAAAGTTAGGTCGCTGTCCACATAAGTTCCCAAATCCTAAGTAACTGGGTCAAGACTTAGGGGTGTATTGTCAATGTGGTAGTTCCTTTGGGTAGATACTTCCCAAAAGATACAGTCATGCATTTTTCGGCATTTAGTTTCAAAGCATGATTTTGACACCAGTTACTTATTTGAGGCAAACCTTCCTGGGGGATGGCCAAGTCATTTGAGGATTCAATGACTACTCCTAGCTTGCAGTCATTTGCAGAATTAGTCATTATCAGCACCTTTTATCATTATTGCTAGTATTATTATCATTACTATTATTAGTCAGCATGATTTTTTACAATTCCATAGCCTTCATCATTATTTGCTATTAGAAGTGACTTCAGATGTTGTATTATTAGGTGAGAGGATTTTAAATTTTGTTTTTCATGTCAGAGAGATCTGTGGGGGGTGGTAGTTTGTTTTTTGGAGGGGGTAGCATGAGTTGTGACTTACAAAGCCATGTTTCAGTGGCTGTTACAGTTTCCTGAGCAATTTTCTGGAGATGTGCCAGTTATCTGATGTGCATATGAGTGTGGAGTCATCAGCGTATTGTATTTGGGAGGGCTGTTGTGTGGATGTGTGGAGGGTGTTGGTGAGAATTTTAAAGAGGAGGAGACCAAGGATAGAGCCTTGTGGTATACAGATGGTGACTGGGAGGTATGGAGAGATGGTGGATTGCCATTTTACTGACTGATACCTATTGGTTAAGTAACTTTTGAACCATAGAAGGGTGGGCTGTGATACACCTAATGTGGCCATTCTGAAGTAGAAGTTTGCTGCAACAAACTGTGTTGAAAACTTTAGACAAGTATAGACACAAGAGGGAGACTAGTATGTTGTTATCTGTAGCTTTATTGACAGTATCTATAAAGGTTAGAAGTGCAGTGCAGTGTTAGTACTATGGGAGGTATGGAAACCTTGTTGTGACATGCTGAAGATGCTCTTGCCAGGTGCCAGGAATGTCTGCAGATGGGAATATCATCTAGGTAAGCAAGGGCAAAATCTCCTGCTCCTGCTAGGATACAATCTACCAGCCTCTGGAAAGTTGCTGGAGCGTTTTTCATCCCAAAGGACATATTCATCAACTTGCACAAGCCAAAAGGAGTCACAAAAGCTGACCTCTCTCTAGCATTGGGAGTCAAGGGCACCTGCCAGTAACCTTTGGTAAGATCAATAGTGGTTAGATACTTACCCCACCCAGCTGCTCCAGGGCTTCATCTGTCCTAGGCATGGGGTAAGCATCTGACTCTGTGTGACTATTTAATTTCCTGTAGTCCACACAGAACCTGGTGCTGCCATCCTTATTCAGTTCAGAGGCCCAGAGACTGCTGGACTCCTGGATTACCCCTAGTTCCAACATTTCCTGTATCTCTTCCCTCAGAGTCTGTTTGACTCTCTTAGGCACCCTTGAAGGGGCCTGCTTAATAGTCCTTTGGAGAGCATGTCCCCAAACTCCTGTAACACTGTTCAGATTTCTCGAACCTGGGTAGGGGACAACTGCTGGGACATTGCTACCCCTTCCACTGAGGTGTCAATTCGAGCCTCACTAAGGAGATCAGTCACCAGATCCCCCTCAGACTCTTCCTGACATCCACTACAAATACTCAGCACAAGGGCCTTTCCATCATGGTAAGGTTTCATCATGTTAACATGGTACAATTTATGCCCCTGCCTTGCAGTTCTACCATATAGTTAACATCACTGACCTTCTTTACCACCTTGTAGGGTCTGTCCCAAGCTGCCTGCAGCTTCTTGCATCTGACCGGAATGAGAACCATTATCTGCTGCCCTACAGCATACTGTCTAGCTCAAGCATTCCTTTCATACCAGACCTTTTTCTGCTGTTGGGCTTCTGCCAGATCCTCCTGGGCCATGCCCATGAGTTCCCTGAGCCTTGTCCTGAGGTTTAGGACATATGCCACAACAGACTCCTTGTGGGATTCACACTCACCCTCCCACTCATCTCAAATCAAATCTAGAGGTCCCCTCACCCTATACCCATACAGCAACTCAAAGGGTGAAAAAATCTGTGGATTCCTGGGGAACCTCTCTGTAAGCAAACAGATGGGGCAAATATTTGTCCCAGTCTCTCTTAAACTGGTCTGCAAATGCCCGTAGTATGGACTTGAGTGCACAGTTTAACCTCTCAACAAGACCATTAGTCTGGGGATGGTAGGTGGTGGTCTTTAGGTGCTTCACCCACAGTACATCCATAGACAAGCCAGCACGTCTGACATGAAATTGGCACCTCTGTCAGTCAGTATTTATTTTGGGAAACCTACCCTACTGAAAATCTCTAACAAAGCATTTGCCACTTTTTCTGCCTCAATGAAGGACAGAGCCACTGCCTCCGGGTATCTGGTAGCATAATCTACTACCACTAGGATATACTTTTTCCCTGTGGAACTCGGGGTACTCAGAGGCCCCACAATCTCCACAGCTACCCTCTGAAATGGCTCCTCAATCACAGGCAAAGGCATCAAAGAAGCTTTCACATTGTCTTCTGCCTTGCTTTCCTTTTGGAACTGCTCACAGGTCCTGCAGTACCCTGTTCTATCTCTAGAAATCCCAGTCCAATAAAAGTTCTGCATAATGCGTCTCTTTGTACGTTTTATGCCCATATGACCTACAAAGGGAATATCATGGGCTATGGCTAGATGTGCCAGACGGTAGGCTCTGGGCACTACCAACTGCTGTACTCTCTCACCATCTAGCCCTCCCTCAGGGGTCCACTCTCTATACAGTAACCCTTTGTCCTAGTGTACAGATTCCCCCTTCCCTTGAGAATCAGGTGTTTCACTAGCTACCTTCCTCAGGCCTTGTAATGTAGGGTCTGCGAGCTGAGCCTATCTCATCTCTCTCGTTGAAACTCTTTCCAGCTCCCCTTCCACACGATGTCTGGCATCCTCTGACAACAGTGCCTCACTGTCAGCCTGTGTACTAATACTACTCACCTCTGCCCTTGCAGTCACCCTTTCCAAGGAAACATCAGTAAACACAAGCAGCTGTGGCTCACCTTCAGTCTCACTGCTACAGCTCCCTCCCTGAAGTAACCACTTCACCAGTCCTGGCTGGAAGTGTGCAGTCTGAATGGGTCTCCCGCAGGCTGTCAGACCCACATGCTTGTCTCAAAACCTGACTGCATGTAACTGCATGCACATATGGTACTGCATTATCAAATTCATTCCCTATCAAGACATCTTCAGGGATATCCTCAAACACATATACTTGCTGGCTTCCTTTTCCACCCTCCCAGTCAAGGTAAACCCTACCCAAAGGTATTTGGACTGGGGTCCCTCCTAAAGCTCTGACTGGAGTAGACTGCCAGCCATTGCAGGCTTCACAATAGTTAGGTCAGAGGCTGTGTCTGTCTTAGCAATTGCTTATTTACCATTTACTAAGATAGGATATAACCTCTTGTGGTAGTTTGATACCCTCAAGACAACTTACTGCTGGCATTTTGTCATTCCCACTTACTGGCTCTCCCACCTTTTGTTCCACACCTTGCCTCTGTGGACATCTATATGTTACATGGCCCCACTGGTTGCATTTAAAACATTTAACCTTTGGTCCTGGATGTGTACCTGGACTAGTGGCTTCCCCTGCTACTGGCGAACTCTGTTGGGGCAATCTGGGCTGCTCACCACGGGTTCCCTTAGACCTATGAGTAGCACTGGGTGTCCCTTTCCTGCTTGCTTGGTCTAGGTCTCCCTTCTTCCCCAACTCATCTGCAGTATTGTATTGCCTATCAGCTAACCATAATCTCATGTCCTCAGGCAAAGTGCTAAGGGCTTGTTCCCTCACCAAAAGGTCTGCCAGCTCTTCATAAGTGGTCACCTGACATCCACCCACCAACCTATGAAAATAAGTGGTTAGTTCAGCAATATATTCACACACACTTTCATCTGCCTTACATCTATGCTCACAAAACTTTTTTCTGTAAGCTTCAGGTGTTAACTTAAAGCATTCTAACAAACATATTTTTACTGCATTATAATTTAAACAATTAGTATCAGATAGATTAGAAATTGCAGTTACAGCTTTACCATGGAGTAAGGGGGTCAGGAACCATACCCAGAGCCGTTGGTCAACATTATACTGTTTACATACCCTCTCAAACATATGAATGAAACTATCAAAATTATTCCCCTCTGTAAATTGTGGAAGAAATTTATTTATTTATTTATTTATTTATTTATTTATTTATTTATTTATTCATTCATTCATTTATTTATTTATTTCAGTTTGATGACCAGGGAAGTCCACTGGGCCAAGAAGAGTGTGTTTTCAGTGGAAGCACAGGGAGAAAACCTCCAATAATATGTCACAGACAATTAGAATTTACATTAATGTTAGGCAAAAAAATAAATATTACATGCATACAAAGAACAGTATAATGCAGTGTAAAGATTTGCAGAGCAGTATAACATAATTGTTAGGGTGGGCAACCAGTATAGTACAGACAGGGGAATAAACAGTCTTGAGAGAAGAAATACAGGTAATGGAATGTTGATGCATTCCGGCCCCAAAACCCGGACCACACCACAAAAGGAAGGGGTGTATCCATATTCATCAAGGATACCCACACCTCCAGGTTGGTGGCAATGCACGAAGCATCGGAAACCATCCAGGTGCAATTAACCATAGGCAAAACTGCTCTACAATTTGTAGCATGCTACAGGCCACCCTCTCAAACTCAGGAACCCCACACAGCCTTCCTGAAGACACTGGAGGGTATAAAAGTATCTCCAAACACCATTATATTGGTTGACTTCAACTACCCGAATATAGACAGGGAACATTACTCAAGCCCAAACTTTCTAGCCCAAAGGTTCCTGGAGTTCATAAATTCAAATGCCATGGAACAACTAGTCACCGTTCCCACAAGAGGAGAAAATATACTAGATCTCATCATCACAAACATGGGGACAAAATGCTCCACACCGGAAGTATATCCCTCATTGGTGAGATCAGATCATAAACTAATCTCACTGGATATCCACATCCCGCCCCCACCCCAAAGAAAAGACCACAGTGAAGAACTTCTCTAAAGCAAACTTCACACTACTCAAGACTGGTGTGGTATCCTTCAAGGCCCCCGAGCCAGTGGAAACCACAACCCAAACTGCGGAAGCCCTTACAAATGCCTTCTACGAACACCTCCAGGACTGCATGGATCAGGCAATCCCTAATAAAACCAAGACTCTTTCCACCAAGGGCAAACGTCCAGTCTGGTGGACCCCAGCCATAAACAAACTTTACAATAAGAGGAGAAAGCTGTTACATGATAGAGCAAAATCCATAAAAGAGAAGACACCTTTGATCATTATTAGTAAAAAATATGAGCACTCATAAAATCATCCAAGGCCAACTTTGAGAAAAAATTGCCATAGATTCAAAAGACAATCATAAGGCCTTCTTCAGCTATGTTAGAAACCTGGGTGGAAACTCCCAGATATGCTCAGAATTAGTCCAAAATGATACAAAAATCACTGAACCCACAGACATTGCCAACATACTGGCAGACAGGTTCAGTGCAAACTTCACCCCCCCCCTCCCCCCCAAAAGGAGAGATAACTATCCCAGCGGAGTGCAGCCTCCCAGACATCTCCAATGCGCAGGTGAAAGCTGCTCTCTCTAAAGCTAAAAACACAGCATCAATGGGACCGGATGGTGTCCTCGGCTGTGTGCTACGAACTCAATGAGGAACTAAACCCGCACATAAGGCAGCTGTTTAATTTTAGCCTTACCACAGGATACGTGCCCAAGGAGTGGCATACGGCAACTGTGTTCCCACTCCACAAAGGCGGTGCCTCTACGGACCCTGGTAATTACCGCCCCATAAGCTTAACAAGCCTGGTCTGCAAAGCTATGGAGAGGATCATAATGGAACTCATAAACAAAGACATAGGGGACTTGCAGACATTGGACCCAACCCAGTTTGGCTTTGTCAAGGGCAGATCATACCTTTTGAACTTGGTCGACTTCTTCGAAACAGTCACCAAGGCCATTGATGAGAGAAAGGCAGTCCATACAGCCTACCTTGACCTTGCAAAAGCTTTCGACACAATACCCCACTCGGGTATTATAGAGAAACTTACCAGCTTAAATGTAAACCCATATGTCACAAGATGGGTTGCAAACTGGCTAAAGGACAGAACCCACAGGGTTAGAGTAGCTGGCGCCATGTCAGACTCCAAGCCGGTCACAAGTGGTGTCCCACAGGGCTCAGTCCTTGGCCCCCTGTTGTTCGGCATCTACTTCTCAGAAGTACAGGCTAACATAGGAGGACTATGGCTGACAAAGTTTGCAGAAGTTTGCAAACTGGGAGCCATAGTGGAAAGTACATCGGACACAGATATCCTTCAAAGGGGTCTCACGGAAACTGATAGCTGGTGCCAGAGCCATGGCCTGAAGTTAAATGCCAAAAAATGTATAGTCATACCCTTCGGGAAAAACAAGGTAACCCCAAGCTACCATATAGGTGGCAATCCACTAAGCACAGAAGAGGTTATCAGGGACCTGGGGACCCAGGTTGACAGTGGCCTTTCTTTTGGCACTCACATTGCTAAAGTGGTTAGAAAAACCTTCTACATTGCCCACCTGATCATGAAGGGATTCACATCCAGATCAAGTGAGGTCATTGTTCCCCTGTACTCTTCACTTATCAGACCAATGATCAAGTACAATGCCCCATTCGGGAAGTATCTCACCCGACAGCTGCAGCAATTGGAGAGACCCCAAAAGTTCCTCACCAAAAGGATAAAGGGAGTCCAAAATCTGTCATATGCTGCCAGACTGAAGAAACTCCAGCTCTATTCAATCGCATACCATCTGCTCAGAGGTGACCTGTGCCTGACATACAAGGCCATATCCAGCCCGGAATTAATGGACATGCTCCACCTCAAAAAATCCAAATCTACCAGATCCACTAGAGCAAGCGACTTAAACCTTAGTACGGATATAAATAGGACATGCTGGAGGGATAGATTTGTCACCCAGAGACTCCCTATGTTGTGGAATAAAATCCCGGTCCATGTGAGGCAGAGCACCTCGCTGGCTCTGTTCAAGAGAAATCTTGACCGGTGGATGGGAGATCGTAGGTTTACCCCGGGAATCATCTCTGTGTCACTGCTGGACAGAGGCGCAACAAACTAATGGGCACAGTATTTTTTAACATAAGGGGTGGCGTAAGCCACAAAAACTCTGGGCTAGGCTTATAAATGCCTTAGGGCAGATAGCCTAGTTTAAACCTATGAACCTATGAACCTATGATGTGAGATGTTGGATGTCTAGAAATAAGTTTCCTTTGATATAATATCATCTAATAAGGTCATCCAAGGTGCAGTAGGAGAATTGCCAGTACTATAAAGTGGGGTGTATTGATAGTAATAAAAGGGTATATAAGTCCTCTGTGGAAAGGTTGAGCTGTCCATTTTCTGAGAGTTGCACACCTCCAAGGCTAGTCTGGTTGCCCTCTTGGCTGCTATCCTGTGATGCAGCTGAGACTAAAGCGGCAATCATTTCTGCTTTAGCCTGGTTGTCATGCACCAGTCTTTTAGCCTGGCACATCTCAGCCAACTGGCTCCTTGTCAGCTTACCATACTCCTCTGCTGACATGCTTGCCTGCTCTCCCTGACTAAATAAGCTAAAAAAAAAAAAAAAAAACAATTGTGATGTAAAACTCTGAATATTCACTGCGTGGCTGATTTAGAGTACAAACACATTCATTGACCAATGTACACAAGCTACTGGAATTGAATATCAACACCACTACAGGCCAGTTAATATGTGATGTGGCTATCTCACCACTGTCAACCAATTAATATATGATGTGGATATCCCACCACTGCCACCAATTAATATGTGATGCCCCTGCACTGGCCCAGTAATCAAGAAGCCTCAATCCTCACCACTGGCAGGGGGTGTACACAATGGGAGGATGACAAATGCACACATGGTAAAGTGCAACATCCCTTAAGAGCACACAGAGATCACAGTCAGTCTGGGGCTGGTTTCTCTTTCTTTCTCCAAATCCCCAGTAAGACTCCCCACTTGCACAGCTATAGGGTTAAGATCTCAGCTGAGGGGCCACGCCAACACCTCCAGAACCCTCTATGTCTAACCAGTGCTTCTTGTCCCTGCCCAGGTACCTGGCAAACATACTATGAGATTTGATTTATATACAAACACACACACACACACTTGGGGAAGGCTGGCACAGGTTTAATAGCTATGTCCCCTTCTGCCCAAACTATAAGGTAGTTTCCACTGCCACCAACCCCTTCTTATCAGCTAGTATAAGGCCTTTTCAAAGGGTTTCCAATCCTACTGTTTAATGTTACTATTATCCAAATGGTAGTTTGAGCAAGGTTATTTAGGAGCAGCGTGTACAGTGTTGTCAAGTACATATGCAAGTACTTTAAGAGCTTAAATATGTTTCACAAATCAATTATTAAAACAGTGCTATCTTACACATTTCCTACAAATGCAATGTATACATCTTGCTACATAACCACACTGAAAATATAGTTCATATAATTTACGAACCCTGCTAATCTAAAAAACAATAAATATCTAAATCACTATTTTATATATTATAAATTATTAAAAACAGTTATATAATGCCATTTGATTATTCTTCTAAAAGTGGAATAAAATGCCTTCTAAAGTGGCTATCAATCAAGATGTGTATCATATATATCAATCATGATACTGATAGAAATGAACATATTTGTGAGTTGAATTTATAAAATAAAATATATATATATGTAACATATTACCCAATGCATGTAACACATTATGTGACATATAATATATAATATAATATATGACATACAATATAATATAGAATGCAAACATTATGTAAATACTGTAATGAATATATCAACATATTGCACAATTTATTGAACTAAACCCTAACTAGTGGTTTTGTAGGAATCATTTCATTAAGGCCTGGGGGGGTGGCTGCATCCAACCTTATCTGCCACCTGATTTCCCGTTCCCCAACAACAGCTTTTATGTTACCCCTCGGGGTTAGGAAAACAACATCTAGAATTGCAAACTTAAATAGCTTGCACTGTGGACTATTAATAAGATGTCTTGATAGTGCATTATTAATGTCACACTTCCTTATACAGTATATATGATCATATATCCTGTTTTTAAGACAGCGTCCGTCTTACCCACATAGAAACTCTTGCAGGTTTGACAAACACTTAAATATATAACATGCTTAGATAAACAATTACCATTAGAAAACCAAATCTTACTCTTTAAACAATTGTTCAAAGTGATGTTGGGTGTATCCAAAATATAATTGCAATAGTTACATTGGCCACATCTTCTAGTGCCTGTCCTCTTCACATTAATGTTTTTCTGGAATTTGGATTTTAATTCAATTATTCTTTTAAGTTATTTCCAGTTTTATACACGAAGTGTGGCTCATCAGTAATCTTGCTTTTAATGGTCTGATCACTGGTCATGATATTCCAATTTGTGGTAATAATCTTTTTTACCTCTTTTGAATATTTACCATATTGGATAATACATGACCTTGTGTATGTATTTGTATTTTTGCTCTCAGCCGCTTCCCTCTGACCCGCTATATTCGAACTAATATCTCCTGCGGGTGTAGATTTGGATATACCCACCCCCAAAAGTGGCTTATATTTTAATCCCCATTCATTCTTGACATATCCTGTAATGTCTTTCACCATATTGGGTGGATATCCCTTGTCCAAGAACAATCGGCCAATATATTCCAATTCTTGGTCCACTATATGTCTCTCAGTAGTCATGCGTGCAGCACGAATGCACTGCCCCTTAATAATGCCCCTCTTGGTGTTATATGTATGTGCACTACTATAGTGCAAGTAGCCATTACTAAAAGTGTCTTTTCTGTGGATTTTGGAGTGAAATTCATTGTCCTTGCTGTAAATCTGGACATCCAGGTAATTTATACTATGCCTATCATATTGATGGGTGAATTTGAGGTAATCCGTAGTATTATTGATGTAACTAATGAATTCATACAATACTTCAACTTCACCTTCCCAAAGTATAAAGATATCGTCCAAATAACGGACATATCTTTTAATAAAGGACATCCAATATGAATTTAAAATGAATTCCACTTCCCAGTCCAACAGTACCATATTGGCATAAATAGGAGCACAGGCAGTGCCCATGGCTACCCCCGTTTTCTGTCTATAATACTCCCCCTCATAATAGATGTAATTATGGTCTAGAACAATGTCCATAAATTCTGTGAGGAGGGAGATGTCATCCTGGCCTAGTCCACTCACCCTGCGCATACTACTAATAAATCTAGATATTCCGTCATCCTTAGGAATACAGGAAAATAAATCCTGTACGTCTATTGTCACATAAATTAATCTGGGGGACCATAGTTCCTTTTTAAACAGGCCCAAAAACTCCCAGGAGTCTTTCATAATATGTTCAACTATATCATAAATATGTTTGAGTTTATAGTGGATGACTTGTCCAAAGGTAAAGGCTTTACTGGCACTGCCAGATATGATAGGACGAAAGAGTGGATCATATATATCCTTGTGGACCTTAGGAATTCCCGTAATAGTCGCCAGAATGGGAAATTCAACTTTAAGAAATCTGTATAGATCTTCGTTTATTCTATTTTCCACTATAAATTCTTCTAAGTATGAATCAATTCGACTGTGGGCTATGTTGACCTCATTGATAGAAGAGGGAGTATACTGTGTGGAATTATTTAGAAGATTGAAAATTTTACTTTTGTATTGTTCCTGATCATAGAATACTATTCCCCCACCCTTGTCCGCAGTAAGAATGCGAATATTATTGTCACACAGTGCTTGAATAGCATCCATCATGTCATTACCAAATTGTTGCCCTTTATATTTGTACTTACATTTGTTATATAAGGAATATACTTCAGTATTTACTACATTTTCAAAAGATGTCAGTGTGTTACACATGGGTGGAGTGAAAGTACTCTTTTTCTTGAGTCCCTCAATCTGATTTGAACTAATGCTGTTCTGATTTTTAAAAAATATACCCAAATTTAATTTTCTCATAAACAATTTTAATTCAACTAGGGTATCAGTTATATCAAACTTGGTGTCAGGTATAAATTTCATACCCTTAGAGAAAATTTGAAAAAATTCCGGTAATACCGGATGAGAAGTATAGTTATAAATCTTAATATCTCCACAGGAATGTAGAATACTATTTTCCTTGGCATCTGAGTTAATACTTCCCTCTGTAATACTATTAGGAACAACATCTAAATATCTGGGGTTGGAATTATGAAGATTCACTAATGGTTGTATCTCCGATTCCTCCAGGAGTTCTTTCCTCTCCCCTTCGGTTCCACCGTTCTCCATTTGTCCCTCCCATTGTCTAAAAAACAGTCATCTTCCCAGTTGTATTGATTAGGATGTCCTTCATCCTGTACAACTTCACTAACATAAGCAGCAGAGCGATTTGTGTATCTATTTTTGTAATAAATTTACCATCATGCCCATTTTTCCATCTATAAGCTGTCCCCTTCTCATATTGTACTATATCCCTTTGTAGTTTTTTATACTTCCTTTCATAGGTCTTTTGATACATATTTTCCCCATATTCATATTGTTTGAAATAAAGTTTGTCCCACTGTGTAAACATTAAATCATCCTTAATCTGTTTATCCAATCTGTCTATCTCATTAAGCAACGTACTGATTTTTGAATCATTACATTCCACAATAAATCTGATAAACTTCCTACCAAACTCATCAAACATATCGTTGCAAATCTTGATATTCTGTGCATTCATTTCAATCCCCAGTGGTTCCTTAAAGAACCGCAGCCCCATGGGTACAATCCCACTTTCCAAACATTTGTGCAAATATAAATTTTCAACCTGAAGGTTTTTAACCTTTGTTAAATTGTTACCAAAAGTAAAAATTAGCTTTTTCAAGGATGGGTGATTCCCTCCTTCACCAACAGAATAAAAATTTGAAACCGCTTGTGGAATATCCTTGAAATCAAGCGGCATATCCATAAATTTATCTAAACAATAATCATGTCTTTTCAAACGATCCACTTGAGTAGATGCAACATCTTCATTGGAAATTACAGTACCTTTCTTCGGTGCCTGAATGGCGCCTTTCCCTTTGTCCTCCCCACCATAAGTACGAACCGGTGGAAGACGTTTAGGTTTGGCACCTGATATAAGACAACGATCGTCTTCTATGTTGTCTACATTGACTGTTGTAGTATTTGAAGCTGAAAAAAAGCCACGGCTGCCCCCTTCGTCACATACATCCTTCCTCGGTGTTCGCCTGGACGGTAAAGGGGAGGAAAACCTCCTCTGTGCGTTAGGAATATCGTCGTCACTGGCGTTACCCATAGAGGAGCGGGTGAACGTTGCAACCAGCGGGTTAGGTTGAAACTGTTTATTTGGAGCAGTACTAGCCGGCGTCAGTAGTTCAACAAGTCTAGTAATTTCCCCTCGAAGAATGGTCATCTCAGAATGAATTTTGTCTATCTCGTCCCTCGAAACGAGATTGGAAACGTTAAGCATCTCCTGCATGGAATCCATCGAAAACAACGTAATAAAGATGATAATCCCAGCGAAACAACAAAATTGCAAACACACCAAAGGTGAATGAACGCCAGGAATACAGGATACTGTGCTGGAAACACTTAATTTATTGACATAAAATAGGTTGAGCGCTTTCTACAGAAGTAAATCTGTCTTCTTCAGAACATCATAGCATGGAATCATGACTCTTATATATCATAATTGAAGTAAAAAGCCCGCCCTAAATTGTAATTAAACAATAAATCAATTATTAAAACAGTGCTATCTTACACATTTCCTACAAATGCAATGTATACATCTTGCTACATAACCACACTGAAAATATAGTTCATATAATTTGCGAACCCTGCTAATCTAAAAAACAATAAATATCTAAATCACTATTTTATATATTATAAATTATTAAAACAGTTATATAATGCCATTTGATTATTCTTCTAAAAGTGGAATAAAATGCCTTCTAAAGTGGCTATCAATCAAGATGTGTATCATATATATCAATCATGATACTGATAGAAATGAACATATTTGTGAGTTGAATTTATAAAATAAAATATATATATATGTAACATATTACCCAATGCATGTAACACATTATGTGACATATAATATATAATATATAATATAATATATGACATACAATATAATATAGAATGCAAACATTATGTAAATACTGTAATGAATATATCAACATATTGCACAATTTATTGAACTAAACCCTAACTAGTGGTTTTGTAGGAATCATTTCATTAAGGCCTGGGGGGGTGGCTGCATCCAACCTTATCTGCCACCTGATTTCCCGTTCCCCAACAACAGCTTTTATGTTACCCCCTCGGGGGTTAGGGAAAACAACATCTAGAATTGCAAACTTAAATAGCTTGCACTGTGGACTATTAATAAGATGTCTTGATAGTGCATTATTAATGTCACACTTCCTTATACAGTATATATGATCATATATCCTGTTTTTAAGACAGCGGTCCGTCTTACCCACATAGAAACTCTTGCAGGTTTGACAAACACTTAAATATATAACATGAAGAAGACAGATTTACTTCTGTAGAAAGCGCTCAACCTATTTTATGTCAATAAATTAAGTGTTTCCAGCACAGTATCCTGTATTCCTGGCGTTCATTCACCTTTGGTGTGTTTGCAATTTTGTTGTTTCGCTGGGATTATCATCTTTATTACGTTGTTTTCGATGGATTCCATGCAGGAGATGCTTAACGTTTCCAATCTCGTTTCGAGGGACGAGATAGACAAAATTCATTCTGAGATGACCATTCTTGAAAATTACTAGACTTGTTGAACTACTGACGCCGGCTAGTACTGCTCCAAATAAACAGTTTCAACCTAACCCGCTGGTTGCAACGTTCACCCGCTCCTCTATGGGTGCCAGTGACGATATTCCTAGCACAGAGGAGGTTTTCCTCCCTTTACTGTCCAGGCGAACACCGAGGAAGGATGTATGTGACGAAGGGGCAGCCGTGGCTTTTTTTCAGCTTCAAATACTACAACAGTCAATGTAGACAACATAGAAGACGATCGTTGTCTTATATCAGGTGCCAAACCTAAACGTCTTCCACGGTTCGTACTTATGGTGGGAGGACAAAGGGAAAGCCATTCAGGCACAAGAAAGGTACTGTAATTTCCAATGAAGATGCTGCATCTACTCAAGTGGATCGTTTGAAAAGACATGATTATTGTTTAGATAAATTTATGGATATGCCGCTTGATTTCAAGGATATTCCACAAGCGGTTTCAAATTTTTATTCTGTTGGTGAAGGAGGAATCACCCATCCTTGAAAAAGCTAATTTTACTTTTGGTAACAATTTAACAAAGGTTAAAAACCTTCAGGTTGAAAATTTATATTTGCACAAATGTTTGGAAAGTGGGATTGTACCCATGGGGCTGCGGTTCTTTAAGGAACCACTGGGGATTGAAATGAATGCACAGAATATCAAGATTTGCAACGATATGTTTGATGAGTTTGGTAGGAAGTTTATTAGATTTATTGTGGAATGTAATGATTCAAAAATCAGTACGTTGCTTAATGAGATAGACAGATTGGATAAACAGATTAAGGATGATTTAATGTTTACACAGTGGGACAAACTTTATTTCAAACAATATGAATATCGAGGAAAATATGTATCAAAAGACCTATGAAAGGAAGTATAAAAACTACAAAGGGATATAGTACAATATGAGAAGGGACAGCTTATAGATGGAAAAATGGGCATGATGGTAAATTTATTACAAAAATAGATACACAAATCGCTCTGCTGCTTATGTTAGTGAAGTTGTACAGGATGAAGGACATCTAATCAATACAACTGGGAAGATGACTGTTTTTAGACAATGGGAGGGACAAATGGAGAACGGTGGAACGAAGGGAGAGGAAAGAACTCCTGGAGGAATCGGAGATACAACCATTAGTGAATCTTCATAATTCCAACCCCAGATATTTAGATGTTGTTCCTAATAGTATTACAGAGGAAGTATTAACTCAGATGCCAAGGAAAATAGTATTCTACATTCCTGTGGAGATATTAAGATTTATAACTATACTTCTCATCCGGTATTACGAATTTTTCAAATTTTCTCTAAGGGTATGAAATTTATACCTGACACCAAGTTTGATATAACTGATACCCTAGTTGAATTAAAATTGTTTATGAGAAAATTAAATTTGGGTATATTTTTTAAAATCAGAACAGCATTAGTTCAAATCAGATTGAGGGACTCAAGAAAAGAGTACTTTCACTCCACCCATGTGTAACACACTGACATCTTTTGAAAATGTAGTAAATACTGAAGTATATTCCTTATATAACAAATGTAAGTACAAATATAAAGGGCAACAATTTGGTAATGACATGATGGATGCTATTCAAGCACTGTGTGACAATAATATTGGCATTCTTACTGCGGACAAGGGTGGGGGAATAGTATTCTATGATCAGGAACAATACAAAAGTAAAATTTTCAATCTTCTAAATAATTCCACACAGTATACTCCCTCTTCTATCAATGAGGTCAACATAGCCCACAGTCGAATTGATTCATACTTAGAAGAATTTATAGTGGAAAATAGAATAAACGAAGATCTATACAGATTTCTTAAAGTTGAATTTCCCATTCTGGCGACTATTACGGGCATTCCTAAGGTCCACAAGGATATATATGATCCACCCTTTCGTCCTATCATATCTGGCAGTGCCAGTAAAGCCTTTACCTTTGGACAAGTCATCCACTATAAACTCAAACATATTTATGATATAGTTGAACATATTATGAAAGACTCCTGGGAGTTTTTGGGCCTGTTTAAAAAGGAACTATGGTCCTCCAGATTAATTTATGTGACAATAGACGTACAGGATTTATTTTCCTGTATTCCTAAGGATGACGGAATATCTAGATTTATTAGTAGTATTGGGGTGAGTGGACTAGGCCAGGATGACATCTCCTCCTCACAGAATTTATGGACATTGTTCTAGACCATAATTACATCTATTATGAGGGGGAGTATTATAGACAGAAAACGGGGGTAGCCATGGGCACTGCCTGTGCTCCTATTTATGCCAATATGGTACTGTTGGACTGGGAAGTGGAATTCATTTTAAATTCAAATTGGATGTCCTTTATTAAAAGATATGTCCGTTATTTGACGATATCTTTATACTTTGGGAAGGTGAAGTTGAAGTATTGTATGAATTCATTAGTTACATCAATAATACTACGGATTACCTCAAATTCACCCATCAATATGATAGGCATAGTATAAATTACCTGGATGTCCAGATTTACAGCAAGGACAATGAATTTCACTCCAAAATCCACAGAAAAGACACTTTTAGTAATGGCTACTTGCACTATAGTAGTGCACATACATATAACACCAAGAGAGGCAGTATTAAGGGGCAGGGCATTCGTGCTGCATGACTACTGAGAGACATATAGTGGACCAAGAATTGGAATATATTGGCCGATTGTTCTTGGACAAGGGATATCCACCCAATATGGTGAAAGACATTACAGGATATGTCAAGAATGAATGGGGATTAAAATATAAGCCACTTTTGGGGGTGGGTATATCCAAATCTACACCCGCAGGAGATATTAGTTCGAATATAGCGGGTCAGAGAGCGGCTGAGAGCAAAAATACAAATACATACACAAGGTCATGTATTATCCAATATGGTAAATATTCAAAAGAGGTAAAAAAGATTATTACCACAAATTGGAATATCATGACCAGTGATCAGACCATTAAGAGCAAGATTACTGATGAGCCACACTGTGTATAAAACTGGAAATAACTTAAAAGAATAATTGAATTAAAATCCAAATTCCAGAAAAACATTAATGTGAAGAGGACAGGCACTAGAAGATGTGGCCAATGTAACTATTGCAATTATATTTTGGATACACCCAACATCACTTTGAACAATTGTTTAAAGAGTAAGATTTGGTTTTCTAATGGTAATTGTTTATCTAAGCATGTTATATATTTAAGTGTTTGTCAAACCTGCAAGAGTTTCTATGTGGGTAAGACGGACTGTCTTAAAAACAGGATATATGATCATATATACTGTATAAGGAAGTGTGACATTAATAATGCACTATCAAGACATCTTATTAATAGTCCACAGTGCAAGCTATTTAAGTTTGCAATTCTAGATGTTGTTTTCCCTAACTAACATAAAAGCTGTTGTTGGGGAACGGGAAATCAGGTGGCAGATAAGGTTGGATGCAGCCACCCCCCCAGGCCTTAATGAAATGATTCCTACAAAACCACTAGTTAGGGTTTAGTTCAATAAATTGTGCAATATGTTGATATATTCATTACAGTATTTACATAATGTTTGCATTCTATATTATATTGTATGTCATATATTATATTATATATTATATATTATATGTCACATAATGTGTTACATGCATTGGGTAATATGTTACATATATATATATTTTATTTTATAAATTCAACTCACAAATATGTTCATTTCTATCAGTATCATGATTGATACATATGATACACATCTTGATTGATAGCCACTTTAGAAGGCATTTTATTCCACTTTTAGAAGAATAATCAAATGGCATTATATAACTGTTTTTAATAATTTATAATATATAAAATAGTGATTTAGATATTTATTGTTTTTTAGATTAGCAGGGTTCGTAAATTATATGAACTATATTTTCAGTGTGGTTATGTAGCAAGATGTATACATTGCATTTGTAGGAAATGTGTAAGATAGCACTGTTTTAATAATTGATTTATTGTTTAATTACAATTTAGGGCGGGCTTTTTACTTCAATTATGATATATAAGAGTCATGATTCCATGCTATGATGTTCTGAAGAAGACAGATTTACTTCTGTAGAAAGCGCTCAACCTATTTTATGTCAATAAATTAAGTGTTTCCAGCACAGTATCCTGTATTCCTGGCGTTCATTCACCTTTGGTGTGTTTGCAATTTTGTTGTTTCGCTGGGATTATCATCTTTATTACGATGTTTCACAAATATCAGCCACAAATAATAGGTTTAAATATATTTAATAATAAACATTAAAACAAGAGAATACTCAGAAAACAAACACAGTTACTTCAGAGTTCAAAATCACAGGAAATATTTTAAAACAACATTCCAGAACAGTCTCAAATAAATATAGAAAACATCTAAACTAATATTTACTATATTCCTAGCTGTACCTAAAAGAAATTACTGTAACCTGGTTACTTACTATTACCATTTCCAAGGCATGTGCAGAGGATGATGAGTGGATGTTCTTGTTAGGTACAAAACAAAATATAAAATTCACAGTCTCTCTCTCAGAGATTTCTTAAATTAATATCAACTATTACTGCTGGATTAGCTTGAATGATATCACTCTGTCACCTGACTTCAGTTCCCAGACTAAACAGAAACTTAACAGAATTTAGCAGCTCTCTGTGAGAATACATAGCCTTTAGAAGTTCGCAGATCTTGAAATTCATAAACAATAAAACACTTACAAAACAATGCAGAAGGCACCCTAGTTCTGGACATCTTGTCTCCTTGCTGCATTGAAATTAACTTTTATAACACAATTGTAAAACAACTTAATTTCAACTTATTTTCTTGAAGTTTTGCAAGTTAACCTTCTGTGTTCCAGCAGGGTACACTGTGGATACATCTTAGCTCAGTACATAACATACAGTTCTGTATAAACCATATCAATATTCACAAATGACAAAATTATTTACAGAATTCCAGATAGCTGGGCTGGCAGTGTCACAACCTAATCTGTTAAGCAGACAGCTTAATAGGTTAAGAGCAAGACAAAAGAGCAGCAGTGACAGAGAGTCACCCTGGAATATCCCCCTTTGAATTTTTATCCCTGGAATAATAGTTTGCCCTTTATCATGGCTTAACTGCAGAGTGGTTTGCCACTGTTTCATGGTCACTGCAATGTAATAGATCAGTTGAGGGTGTATCTTATACAGTTTGAAGCACTCTTTTATCCATGAATGTGGGATACTGTCAAATGCTTTTTGTAGTCTATCCATGCCATTCTTAGGTTCTTTCCCTTTTTACAGCTGTCCATTGTGACTTTATTTAACAACAAATGATCCTTTGTTCCATATGAATTTCTTTTACTACCCCTTTGTTCTACTGCCATTATTTTGTTTTCTTCTAAATGACTATAAACTGTTGGTATCAGTTCCAGTGTACAGTTTATATGTCATTGGAAGGCAAGTTATTGGTCTACAGTGTTTAGAATAGCTTGCATGTTTGCTCTTAAGTAGGAGCATTGCTTTTCCAATTGTTAACCAGGCTGGTGTCTGTTCAGGCTAAGTGTATAAATAGTTCTTAGTCATTGCTAAATCTTCTTGCAAAGATGTTAAGACTTTTAGTTACAAGTTAGGTGCTGCCTCTGGGCCTGGGGTTTTCCAATTAGAAGCTTTTCTTAACTTTGTTTTAATCTCTCTGACTGTTACTTCATCCCATTTTACATCTTGTACATTCGAAATTTGTATTATTTCTTTTACTTCTTCTATCCATTTAGCATCTTTGTTATGTTCCACAAGATCTTCATAGATGTCCTTATATTCCCATGTTGCAGTATTCTACATATGGGTTTACTCTTCTTGTCTCACGTACGTACAGCCAGTATACAAAAGTTTTCAGTCCCTCTGAGGTGCGTGTGACATCTGATGTGGCCAAGGGAATGTGGGCCATAAAGGTGATGTCAGCATACACCAGCCCTCAGAACTTTTCAGCCGCCAGTCATTACCACTACTGCAGACATCTGATTCTACTAAAATCAGATAAATACCTCATTGGGGACCTTTTCAGTCCTTCTTTAAACTTGATCCAAACAGCACAAATGAACAAAATATAAAATCCCAGGCCAAGCAGGACAGTAGATCCAAAATGTTTAATGGCAAAAGTTCAATAAATAGCAACAAACCACACATACATGTGCAGAGTTAAACGCTTTCACCTAGAACACTGCCAGGCTTCTTCAAAACTTGTATTGCTTGTTAATGTCATCTAGAAAGGGGAAGTGTCAGTGTGGCCACCAGATCCCCCACAAGGACGCCTACGATAAGTGCCTCTTCTGTTTGGGTTGGTCACACAACCACAAGGCCTGCCCTGTTTGCCAGGCGGTTGTACCTAAGACCCACTGCAGCTGTTTGCGTGCATTAAACCTTTATCTAGAAATCCAATGCCTTAAGCAGATCATTTTGGGGATGGAGGGCTCCTCAGATGTTCCTTTGGAACCTTCCAAGAAGAGGGCCAAGACTCTATGGGCTTCATCAACCGCTGAGCCTCTTCCATCCAGTCCTCAGCCTGTGGCTGATGCTAGCCTGGTAGAAGGATCTGGAACTGAATCTGCCATATCAGATAGAGCAGGTATCTATATGGATGCTGCACAATCCCTCGGCAAGAGCACATCCACTGAGGCTATACCACCGTCAGCTTCTGTTGAGAGGGTGGAACCAGTGTTTTCTGAAGGGCTGCCTGATCCCTCAGATTCTTTAAAATCTTCAGACCCCAGGCCTCAACAGACACCATCTAGTCCCCTTAAAAGAAAGGAAAAGACTTAGCATATCTCTCCTTCTCCTGAAAGCATGCCTGATTGGTAGTCTTTTAGTCAAAGCCTTTTTAGTGCTTTTATGGCCTTGAGACCTACCTCCACTGTGGGTGCTCCCACATCCCCTCCACTCCTGAGCCCTAGGCCTCAGCCCTCAGACCACACCACTAGGGAAAGGGAGGATTCCTCAGATTCCTCAGAGGAATCACTATCGTATACTTCACAGATTCCATCTCTTTTAGGGGTATGGCTCCCCAGAAGAAGAGTCTGTGGACCTTGACTCTCCAGCTGAAGACTTAACTTTTGGAGAAACTATCTCAAAGATGAAGTAACACTTCAAATGGGAATCCTCAGAAATTACTGAGGTCCAAAAAAGATACTATGATCTTATCCAGATGGAAACACCTAGCCCATCTGCTGTTCCACCCATCCTTCCTGCCTTTTTAGATGCCTTCTCCTCAGCATCTCTTAACCCAGACTCCCACACCCCTGCACCATGCAGACCAGACAAACTTTACAAGGTGCCTGACACTGCTAAGCACCTACTTAAGTGGTCACCTGCTGACCCAGCCACTATATATCTACGGACAAGGCCTCTAAGTTTCTGCCCACTACCACCATCCTCCCTGCTGACAAAGACAGCAAGATGATGGAACATCTGGGTAATAAGATCTATACCTCTGCTACCTTGTCCTTCAGAGCTACAAACTATCAAACTCATATGGCCAAATATGCCTTATCTCTTCTGGAATCTGGCTCCAAACACCTGGCAGATATTCCAGACTGCCCTGCCAAAGCACCACTGTCCTCCCTCCTGGCCCTCTCTTCTGTGGTCACCAGACATTCTATAAAGTGCAGTTACGATGCTGCTGAATCCTTATCCAGGTCAGCAGCATCAACTTCTGCCTTACGGTGATACTCCTGGAGTTGCCTACAACCACTGCCGGATGACTTCAGGGTAAAGCTTATGGATGCTCCCCTGGATAATACTGCATTATTTGGCTTGAAAGTAGCTGACCTTTTCAAGTCACTTCAGCAAAAAGGAAAATAAATGCAGGACCTGAAACATTTGCTGGTTTCTCCCATACAGTTCCAAAGAAACTATCCTGCTAAAACCCAGTTTATCAGGATGCACCCTCATCCTGCTGCTCCTTCCAGGCCTAGAAAGCCTACAAGAAAACAAACTCCTACAGCTAGAGCACCTTCCTTCTCTAGCCAGAGACTGCCCTTTCCAGACAGGGCAGGTAGCATCTGACTACCTGCCATCCTTACCTGCACCACTCCCTCCTTCTGTATCTCTGCCAGCTCGACTCTCCCTGCCTCCCTGTATGGGCCAAGCTCACCTTAGACAAGTGGGTCCTGTCCATACTACAAAATGGATACTTCATGTCTTGGATCTCACCTCCAAAAAGGAGAGGCATCCCACAACCACCGTCTCAACAGTTGTATCTCATGCAACCAGTCCTCCAGACTCTTACATCTCAGGGCACCATTGAAACAGTCTCCCCAGCTGCAAAGGTTGAGGATTCTATTCCAGGATCTCCCTGGTCCCAATGAAAGACGGACCCTGGAGACTTATATTAGACCTCTCCCACCTCAACCCTTTATTAAAGGTCCCTACCTTCAGAATGCTGGTGCTCCCAGCCCTATTCCCCTTCCTGATCCCCCAAGGGTTCATGGCAATATTAGATATAAATGATGCCTACCTCCACATTCTAATAAAACCCACCCACAGGAAATACCTGAGGTTCTTGGTGGGTTCTTCACACTTACAATTCTCTGCCTTGCCTTTTGGAATCTCCACTGCACCCAGAGTCTTCACAAAATGCTTGGCCCCAGTAATTGCCTTTTGCAGAACAACAGAACAAAGGGAATACAAATATCCCCTTATCTGGACAACATGCTGATCCAGGCTGCCAGACAAGAGACCCCCCTGCTACACATCCACATGGTAGTGGCCCTTCTGCAGTTCCTGCGATTTCTACTAAATTTTCCAAAATCCCAGCTACAGCCAACACAAGACATTGTCTTCCTCAGGTGCAGAATATGCTCAGACCTCATGGTAGCATACCTACCACCCCCTCAAAGTGAGCTCCTTGACAGACTATCTCCTTCTGGTCCTTCGCTCCACAGAGTTGACAGCAAAGCAGTATCTCAGATTGTAGGGCTACATGGCAGCCACCATCCCCATGCTGCCCCTAGCATGACTGCATATGAGTAAGTTACAATGATATCTTTGGTCAGTCTGGACACAGCACTCCCACCCTTTGGAGTATGGGGTGCCTCTTCTCCCTTGCCTGAAGAAGGAAATACAGCGGTGGTTGGAACAGGTGAACCACAGTCCAGGTCTCCCTCTCCAACCACATCAGCCCACACAGGTCATGCCCACAGATGCCTCAGACTTGTGCTGGAGAACAACTATGGCATTCAAAAGGTGCAGGGCTTATGGCCAAAACCTCACAAACTGGATGCTTCAACACTCGCAAGATGAGGGCAATTCTTCTAGCCCTCCAGGCCTTTCAACCTTTCCTCCAACAGGGGCCTCTGAAGATATACACAGGCAACACCACTGTGCTGTAGTATCTCAACAAACAGGGAGGGACCAGGTCTTACCTGTTGTACAGAGTAGCTCTTCTGGTATGGTAATTTGCCACCTCACAGGGATTCACCCTACAGGTGATTTACATTCCTTCTCTCCACAATGCCCAGGCAAATTACTTGAACAGAACTATCATAAACAACCACAAATGGATGCTTCACAGAGATACCTTCCTGGATCTGGTCCACAGGTGGGGTACACCTCAAATAGACCTGTTTGCCCCCACCATCAATTGACAATTTCCTGCCTTCTGCACCAGGACACCAGAACCCCAGGCACTGGCAACGAATGCTTTCTCAGTCTCTTGGAAAGGGAAATATATATGCCTTTCCCCCCTTTCCACTCATTCAGAAAGTGCTACAAAAAACAGCAGGACACTCCAAAAATCTTGTTGGTGATCCCCTACTGCCCAGACAGCACTGGTTCCCCTTACTTCTGCAATTGTCCAAGGGCAATCACCACAGGTTACCCCCCAGAGTGGACCTTCTCACACAACACAAGGGATCACTGATTCATCCACAGTGGCAACTTCTACACCTCACCCCGTGACTGATAAGATTCTGATTCCCTTATGACACTTTTACAACAAGGACATGCTCAATGTCCTGCAGGAGGCCAGGAAACCAAATACAAGAAAATCCTACCTTTCTAAGTGGAAAATATTCATTTCTTGGTGTCACAAAAGGCAATTGTATCCACTTTCTAGTGGACCACCTATAGTCCTGTCTTACCTGTGTGAATTATTGCAGACTGGCTTGGCTTACTCCTTCATCAAAGCTCATCTGTCTGCAATTTCAGCATGCCTTCCTTGGATCCCCCTTTAGCTTCTAGGTTTCCTTCTAAACTTTTCCTTTAGGTGGTACTCCACCTCAGACCTCCCAGGAAACCATGCCCTCCTCCTTGGGATCTTAACCATGTGCTTGAAAAGCTTATGCTCTCTCTCTTTGAGCCAGCAGACAAAGCCTACTTAATACATTGCACATGGAAAACTGTACTGCTAGTAGCCCTGACCTCGACTAGAAGAGTATCAGAACTACAAGCCCTTATGGATATTCCCCCCTTTCTACTTTTTCACAAGGATAGGGTTACCCTTAGAACTAACCCATCCTTCATGCGCAAGGTGGTGAATGACCTGTCACTTAACCAGCCATACACTTACCTGTTTTTTTTCCCCAACCCACAGAGGGACAGTGAGAGGGTAATGAACTCCCTAGATGTGCATAGACAGATCAGGTTTTACCTGCATAAAACAAAAACCATCAGACAGACAGACAGACCAACTTTTTGTATCCTGTAACCCTAGAGCACTGGGGATGGCAGTGTCCAAGCAGACCATATCTGCTTGGATCTCCAAAACCATCACCTTCTGTTACCAATTCCATAGGAAATCCCTGCAAGGGGCAGTTAAAACACATTCCACCAAAGCCATGGCTTCCTCAGGAGCCTTCTTTAAAGGCATGGCTACCTTCACTATCCTAGAGGCAGCTACTTGGTCTTCTGTTCATACCTTTACCAGACACTACAAACTTGATCACATTTCTAGATCCAGGGCAGGGTTTGCCAGGGCTATCCTTCATGGATTCCTGGAATCTGCCTCTAGACCCTCATAATCACAGTGAGCTTTGGCACTCACCCATATGTAGAATACTGCAACATGGGAATAGAAGGATATAGAAAAGTTGTGTAAAATCTTACCATAACCACAAATGTCCTTCTCTTCCATGGTGCAGTATTCCTTCCCACCCACCTTCTCCCTCGGTTAGGCTACCTTTCCCTATCTGGGTGGCACTGGACTGGAATTGCCCTTATTAGGACAGGCTCCGACTAGGACTTTCAGTTCTGAGGGCTGGTGTGTGCCGACGTCACCTTTATGGTCCAGGTTCCCTCAGCCACGTCAGATGTCACACGCACCTCAGAGGGACTGAAAACATTTGTATACTGGCTGTACATATGCGAGACAAGACGAGTAAACCCATATGTAGAATACTGCAACATGGAAGAGAAGGACATCTATGGCTATGGTAAGATTTTACACAGCTTTTATATATTTCTCCAAAATGTATCTATTTCTTCTTTTTTTTGGTGGTTTCAATTCCTTTTGCCTCATTTCCCAAGTCTGTATAAAACATTTTTGAGTCATCAATAAATTGCTTATTTTGTACTTTTCCTTTATATTTATCTACATATCTTTTGTGCTGATATTTTTAGTTTTAGTTTATCTGTGATAGTGCACAGCAGATCCTGATCTGTTATAATACTGCATGTTGCTTTTATCACGTTTATCTTTCTGTGCATTTTTGTTGATCTGTTACCTCTTCTATATTCTAACAGTAATGCTTCTTGTCTTAATTACTTTATAGTTTTCTCTATTCAATACTTCCACGATGGCATTCAAATTTTCCCTTCCTTTCCTTTACTGCCCTGTGTTCTTATGGTAAGACTATCTATTATTAATCTAGCTGCACAGTAATGCATCCTATTTACTTCTGTTATATTGCATGAATCTCTGTGGACAGTCCTAATTACTCTGTTCATTTGTTTTATCAAACTTTTAATTATTTGGGTTTTATGGAGCTTCTGTAGTCTACTTCTTTTATTGATCTTAATATGTCTGTCCATTTCTATTAAATCAAGAAACTCCTCTTAGATCATTCTCTTCTAAACTCTGAGCACATTCTTTGTTCTCCATTTCCTGTGGGCATCTTCCAGTGTCACTCTCTTCAGTTTCATCCTGTGTCATCCAATGCTCTTTCATATGGGAACTCACTGGCCTATCACTCCACAACATTGACTGCGTGAGTGTTGCCACAGTTTCCTGTTCCTTCCCTTGCTGTCCAACTCCAAATGAGTGCTTGTACTTTCCTGTGGAAGGCTACAAAGTATCTTCATATGGCAACTGATCAGATGCTTCCAGCTCCACTGGTTTCTCCTTAATTTGGGTTCCCGTAACTCTATCCTGCTGGGATGTTATCCGGGTTAAATTTTGTACACTAAATCCTTCACTTCGCAGGTAATCCATAACCTCAGTTTCTGTTTCTTTAACTTTTCCATTATTAATCATCTTTTCTACTTTTTATTTTTATTTTCTTATTTTTTGTACTGTAAAATTTTCCATGTTCTGATGCCTTTGCCTGTATTTCTCTTCAGATATCTTTGGTGCTGCTGGTTTTGTATTGATAAGTTTTCCTTTCTCATTTGCATAAATACTGTACCATATTAAAATCTCTTTTTCTTTCACATGTCCATATTTCTTCTTCAGATTTCTCCTGCTCCTCCTGTTTCTCCTTACTTTGGGGACTTGTTCCATCATAGTGTGATATAACATGTGTTAGACTTTCTACAGTAAATGTTTCACTTTGCTAGTATCCTATAACTTCAGCTTCTGTTTTTTTTTCTAACTTCTACTTCACTAATCTTCTGTTCTGTGTTCACTCTTTTTGATCTTATTTTTTTTTATTGTGAAGTTTTCCATATCTGGATGCATTTGCCTGTATTTCTCATCAAATATCTTTAGGACTGCCTTTTTTGTTTTTATTAATTTGGCATTCTCCTTTGCATAAATATTGTACCATATCAGATCTCTGTTTCTTTCCCATGTCCATATTCCTTTTTTAAACCTGTCAAAAGTCTCTAGATTTTGTTCTTTATATTTTCACACTCCCTCAGTCGCTTCTTTTTCCAAACAGCCCAAAGTTTCTTGATCTATATAGTGTTTTCACTAATCTGTTGTATTAATGAACACAAATTTGCATTTGAAGTTTCTGACAGTTTTTCTTGTGAAAGTATTTTTCTTTCCTCTACTTTCTCTCATAATCTTTTTGTATATCTGCTGTCTGGAAATTCTGGGAGTCTTGCATATAGTAACATTACATCATTTCTTTCTTATCCTCAACAGTCCACTCTATTGTCTGTATTGCTCTTTTCTGGCTTATCAGTTTTTTTCTGATTTTTGTGGACTGCTGCTTCCTCCTACAACAGGGGGGTCATCCACCCCCTGGGGCTAGCCTAGCCCCATTGTTCGAATGTTTTCCTATCTTGAGGATTCTACACTGTCATTCTTTCCAGTCCTGGCACCAGTGCACTTACCAGGATTGGTTACTTTTTTATCCTGGGTCTTGTGCACCCTACTATCTTTATTTTTTACCTTACTTCTTTCCATAATGTATGCTATATAAAATACATTCTATACATCAGTGTCATCTTGGTGAGATTTTGTGAAAAACAGGGTCCACCTCATGAAGGTACTCACCAAGAATTGAGGATGAATTCATTTCCAGCAATACTACTCGCCTTCACTTGCTGATTTATCATCTCTGCATTTGGACCCCATACCTGCATTGTACACAAGTATATGCAGTGACAGAGTCCCAGGTCATGTATGAGATGTCTTCTGCATGCTAAATGAATGGGTTCCCAAAGTCAATATTAACATCTCTACATCTGCATTCATACAGTTTGGAGTTCCAACTGACTGACATACATTTCAGCAAAAATTCCAAACTTTGATAAGGCTATACAATCATGGTGGATGTTATATTAACCAAGGGGTGCAGCAGGGTGTGGGGCTTGTTTCCATTTCACTCAGGTCTACTACAGGGGTTACCTGTGCCTGACATACAAGGCCATGTCCAACCTGGAATTAATGGACATGCTCCACCTCAAAAAATCCAAATCCACCAGAGCCACAAGAGCAAGAGACTTAAACCTCAACACGGATATAAATAGGACGTGCTGGAGGGACAGATTCATCACCCAGAGACTCCCTATGCTGTGGAACAGAATCCCGGTCCATGTGGGACAGAGCACCTCGCTGGCTCTGTTCAAGAGGAATCTTGACCAGTGGATGGGAGATCGTAGGTTTACCCTGGGGATCATCTCTGTATCACTGCTGGACAGAGGCACGGCAAACTAATGGGTATAGTATTCTTCAACCTAAGGGGTGGTGAAAGCCACACAACTCTGGCTAGGCTTATAAATGCCCTAGGGCAGATAGCCTAGTATGAACCTATGAACCTATGAACCTATGTTTTATTTACACATTATAGCATGAGTTGAACAGAATTGTGGGATAGACTTGATTTAACATAATAACTGACTCCTCTTGATTAAGTTTCTTGCCTGCTTGATGTGATATATGCTTAGACTACCCTTTTTGCACCAGGAATATGATGCTTCTTTGAACAAGCTATTGTTCAGTATATTCTTGAAACTCTATAGTGTGCCTTCTTGTCTGGTTTCAGACGATGGTAATTCCATATTGCTGGGGTCAGTTTAGAGAAGGCTGTTTTAACAGTGGTGGTTTCGAATCTGACAAGAGATCATCAATATTGGGTAATGTGGCTAAGTGTTTTAATGACCTCTTTGACTGAAAGCTTGTTAAGATCATATGGACCAAAGATTTTATTAGCATATTATTAGGTTATGCTGTAGAAGTCTGCCAGGTAATTACACTTTATTCTATGTAAAACCAATGTCTGAAGTTTTGAGGGCAGGTCCATGTTTTAGGTTTTCGACTGAACATATGTTGCAGGGTACACAGAAGCACTTAAACAACTGATGATGAGCATAGAGTACACAAGTGTACAAAAAATGTTGACTGATTAAAGGCAGTACAGGAGTATCTAAAATGCTGCTGATCAGTATAGGGTGTACAAGTTTATATAAACAGCAGAGTATGAGTATGGACTGTACAAGTGTATATAAACTGGTACTTATGAGTATAGGGTGTGCAGTAGCACATAAACCACTGCCAAGTATGGTGAGTGCAGGTGTACTGGCTGATGACAAAAGAGCAGCATTGGGTATCAGTGAGAGTATGAGGTAGTTTTTTTTTTTTTAACTCCTGGAAGTCCACCATGTATGAGCAGTGGACACATCAGTAGGACAAACTACTGTGTACTCCATTTGTTGTCACCTGGCCATGATTTCACAGACTGTTACCATTCCTCTCAACTGTCTCTGATTTGAAAAGTGTTCCTGTTACTGCTTCATATTTTGCCCCCCCCCATGTAAAATTATTGTAATCTTTAATGATTTACCAGAAAAATCAGTCAATCGATCAATATTGTCATACATTAGAATGTCATACTTCTTACTCATCAGGGAGTACAGGTTTAAGTAAACTGCTGCTGATGATAAGCTTAGGGAGTGCAGGCATATAAAAATGTTGTTGGTGTTATGAGGATGTACAGGTATACAGAAACAGTTGCTGAGGAGTATGATCGGTTTTATGCATAGGCAAACTGGTCACCATTCATCTAGGTGTCCTTTACTGTGTGGCCTAGTAGTGTGAATGGTTCAGTTAGATGAAAGCATATGCATGTATATTCTCGAGTGCCATCGGGGATGTATCTGCGATAACCTGCTCTATGTACATAATCAACATGTAACAAACTATGAATATGTGGTGGTGAGAATGATACCTCTGATCCATCACAGCCACAGGCATGTTATCTCTATGCATTCACAGGTCCCATTGGCAGGGTCTCCACACAATAGGTCAAAACATACTAGATGTCAGTGGGTCACCTTTAGCCCATGATTTTGACACCATGCTCACATGCACAATCCATTAACAAAATGTCACGGTCAGCAATGCTGGCAATTGAGACCACACAAATCTCCCTCAGGTGAGAAA
This sequence comes from Protopterus annectens, assembly GCF_019279795.1. Lineage (NCBI taxonomy): Eukaryota > Metazoa > Chordata > Ceratodontiformes > Protopteridae > Protopterus > Protopterus annectens. The sequence goes on along the minus strand of NC_056730.1, from coordinate 456,565,273 downwards.
GTGGGGGAACAAGATGAACCTCTGGCATCCCCTGTATTTAGCAGTAAACATCCTATGAATGCTAGCCCCTCCCAAGTTACACAGAAGTCACCAACACAGATGACATGACTAAGATGTACTGCTTCTGAGGTGCTTATGCCAGCCATAGGGGAGAGGTGTATTGGTGGCTATCACCATCATGACTATAACATTTTCCCTTACCTGGCTTTCCCCGTTGGCATCAGTCAACATATGTAGATATGTATACTTTGAAAAGAGGTCTCTGGGTAAAACTAGCACTGAATTTGTTTGCTAGTATTTTGGCAATATATTTTAGGTCTGAATAGATGGGGCAATGTTGAATGTTATTCCTTAGTTTCTTAACATAGAAAGAAGGATTTTTAATTTCCCTTAGTTTCAGTCATTAATGTGCTCATGAGCTACTTTTGTAGATTTAAAAGTGTTTTTCCTTAATTTCTTAACAGAACATCATTCTTTATGGCTACCCCAGTGCTCTTGTCCATTGCTGGGTGTACGAGCCTATTTAACTGCCCCCAAACTAGCTCCATTCTAAGCCTG
>NC_056730.1:456519715-456559715 GCF_019279795.1 Protopterus annectens | reverse complement strand
ATATAACCCCTATATTTACTAGCCTCCAAAAAAATCTCTTAAACAAACTAGAACTAACATAATAAAATTGCTAGGTTTGCCACAAATCTCCCCTATCACTCCCACCACTGCCTCTCTTTAAAAAAAACTACACTGGCTAGAGCTCCATAACGAACTCCTGCCTCAACTTCACTTGACACATTCCATCTTACAAACTCCCTAGCGTGTCCATCACTAGCAGCTCTCAGCTCCACCTATGTCCCTAACCGGGAGCTTTGTAGGTGTGATCAACATCTTCTCCAAGTTTGCAAGCCTAATAAATCCATAGGAAAAAGTCTTTATAGTCATGCAGTCTCCGCATCTTGGAACAAGCTCCTCTCTAGATCAGATCTCACCAAAATTCACCCAGTTTCAAACTACCCCTAAAGGACTACCTACTCAACTCCTGGACCTGTCCATGTAAAGACCCTACTTAGGTTCATAGGTAGGTACTAGGCTATCTACCCAAGAGCATTTATAAGCCTAGCCAGAGTGTGTTGGCATTCACTGCCCCATTGATTAAGGGTAGGAGAATGCTGGTCTCAATGCATGGATGTGAGGCACTGAGACTCAGACTTGTATAAATGTGATCAGAGAAAGAAATATTGTTATCTGATATTAGAGTTGAATTCAGCCCAGCATGGCCTTTGTAAACTGACTAAAACTGCAGGGCACATCTGTGTGTGTGTATATGGGGGGTGGGTTTGTTTAGGTTTCTGCATGTGGATGCTGCACAAGCTGCACCATAAAAATGTTGTGCTGGCATGTTTATGCATGTTGTATAACATATGATGCTGTTAAATTACTGCTGCAGTAGCCTCAGCTGTAAGAGCTAACTAACTTCTAAAGCTTAAGGTCGCCTTCCACGTCTTCAAACTGGTCTCAGCTTAAGCAGAGCTAAAAAAATTGTGTCTGGTTGCCAAACCCTTCTGAGTTTTCCTGCCACTGAAGAGCACTCTTCTTCTTGGCTTTTGAGAATCGATGGCTGGCTAGCTTTTCCATTGCTGAAGGGATAAATTCCCTTTGGAGTGGGAAAAAACATACACCATTAAGTTTATGACTACAACAGTACTTTTCTGACAAAAACTGGGGAATTTATTTTTCTGGACAGTCACTTGACAATTCTGCCAGTTGAAAGAGGTATTTCTTTTATCAGTTTGAGTGTAAACTTGTTTTTTTTTTTCTTAGGTTTACTCTATTTTTTTTAATGACAAGTGTATGAATTATTTTAAGGGCAGGCCAAGTCTGTCTTGTTAACAGTGTTTTTTTATGACAAAAAGATGATCTTTTGATACTTAACATTTACTGACTGTTGCTCATACCTCTCAACCTCTCCGCGCAAGAAATTTGGACAAAACCAGAGACAAATGGGGGAGGCAAAGGCCCAAAACTAGGGACAGATTTTAAATATTGTTCCAATAAACTTAGAAAGTTGCTGGAAGGACAGATTTTACACTATCTATTTTCTGAAAGATATGAAGTTGGAAACTCAGATCTCTGTTATTATTTAGTATTATCTAGTGACTTCAGTCCTCAATGGTTTGTTAGAAAACCACAAAGTTTATGAGGAACAGACCAAACGTAAGATACAAAAATCTGGACAGCCTGCCAAACTTTGGACAATTGAGAGGTATGCTGCTGCTGTCATCAATTCCTGGGTTTCACAGTTCTTTCTCAGCTTTACCATAGAACAGTAAGCTGCCTATCGGGCGCTAGAATCCGCCACATAACACAAGCACTCGGGTCACTCCACAGCAAGTACAAATATGACACAGTCATTGTCCATGCTGGTGTGAACGACCTGAGACGTACCTCCCTGGACTGCATGAAAAGAGACATAGAGGAGCTCTCTGATTATGTAGCCCAGGCAGGTATGACCCTAACCCTGAGCAGTATCCTTCCTTCACCAAGAATGATGCCACAATATAGAGACAAGATGATCAGCTTTAACAATTGGCTTAATGTCTGGTGTCATTCAAAGGGGATCCAGTGTCTGTCTGCCTGGGATGACATGCTTGACAAGCCACGCTGCTTCGCAAGGGACGGCTTGCACCTGTCACCCTGGGATTCCGGATATTGGCTAAGGCTCTTGCCACCCCATAGTGCCTTTTTAGGCAAGGCTCAAATTCTAAACCTACCACCCTAGAAAACAAAAATGGGAAGAAATTGAGGGTAATGCTGCTCAATGCCAGAAGTCTAAATCTCAAAATGCACGCACTTGAGGCCCTTCTCAGTATGGAGAACATCGATGTCTGTGCTGTAACTGAAACCTGGTTCAAGGCTCCTGAGAGCACCCGGCACTATTAGGTTTTACCTCATATCATGCTCCGCCCCAAAACCCGGACCACTCCACAAAAGGAGGTGTATCCATATTCATAAAGGATACTCACACCTCCAGGTTGGTGACAACGCATGAAGCTTCGAAACCATCCAGGTGCAACTAACAATAGGCAAAACTGCTCTACAAATTGTAGCATGCTACAGGCCACCCTCTCAAACTCAGGAACCCCACACAGCCTTCCTGAAGACACTGGAGGGTATAAATGTATCTCCAAACACCATCATATTGGGTGACTTCAACTACCGAATATAGACTGGGAACATTACTCAAGCCCTAACTTTCTAGCCCAACGGTTCCTGGAGTTCATAAATTCAAATGCCATGGAACAGCTAGTCACTGTTCCCACGAGAGGAGAAAATATACTAGATCTCATTGTCACAAACATGGGGACAAAATGCTCCACACCGAAGTATATCCCTCATTGGTGAGATCTGATCATAAACTAATCTCACTGGAAATCCACATCCCCCACCCCAAACAAAAGACCATAGTGAAGAACTTCTCTAAAGCAAACTTCACACTACTCAAGACTGGTGTGGTATCCTTCAAGGCCCCTGAGTCAGAGGAAACCACAACCCAAGCTGGAAGCCCTTACAAATGCCTTCTATGAACACCTCCAGGACTGCATGGATCAGGCAATCCCAAATAAAACCAAGACTCTTTCCACAAAGGGCAAACGTCCAGTCTGGTGGACCCCAGCCATTAACAAACTTTACAATAAGAGGAGAAAGCTATTACATGATAGAACAAAATCCATAAAAGGGAAGTCACCCCTGATCATTATTAGTAAAAAATACGAGCACTCATAAAATCAACTAAGGCCAATTTTGAGAGAAAAATTGCCATGGATTCAAAGGACAATCATAAGGCCTTTTTCAGCTATGTTAGGAACCTGGGTGGAAACTCACAGATATGCTCAGAATTAGTCCAAAATGATACAAAAATCACTGAACCCACAGACATTGCCAACATACTGGCAGACAGGTTCAGTGCAAACTTCACCCCTCTCCCCTAAAGGAGAGATAACTATCCCAGCCGAGTGTAGCCTCCCGGACATCTCAAATGCGCAGGTGAAAGCTGCTCTCTAAAGCTAAAAACACAGCATCAATGGGACCGGATGGTGTCCCCGGCTGTGTGCTACACGAGCTAAATGAGGAATTAAACCCGCACATAAGGCAGCTGTTTAATCTCAGCCTTACCACAGGATACGTGCCCAAGGAGTGGCGTGACGGCAACTGTGGTCCCACTCCACAAAGGTGGCGCCTCTACGGACCCTGGTAATTACCGCCCCATAAGCTTAACAAGTCTAGTCTGCAAAGCTATGGAGAGGATCATAATGGAGCTCATAAACAAAGATATAGGGGACTTGCAGACATTGGACCCGACCCAGTTTGGCTTTGTCAAGGGAAGATCATGCCTTTTGAACTTGGTCGACTTCTTGAAATAGTCACCAAGGCCATTGATGAGGAAAGGCAGTCCATACAGCCTACCTTGACCTTGCAAAGGCTTTCGACACAATACCCCACTCGGGTATTGTAGAAAACTTACCAGCTTAAATGTAAACCCATATGTCACAAGATGGGTTGCAAACTGGCTTAAGGACAGAACCCACAGGGTTAGAGTTGCTGGCTGTGTCAGACTCCAAGCCGGTCACAAGTGGTGTCCCACAGGGCTCGGTCCTTGGCCCCTATTGTTTGGCATCTACTTCTCAGAAGTACAGGCCAACATGGGAGGACTTTGCTGACAAAGTTTGCAGATGACTGCAAACTGGGCGCCATAGTGGAAAGTGCATCGGACACTGATATCCTTCAGAAGGGACTCACGGAAACAGATAGCTGGTGCCAGAGCCATGGCCTGAAGTTAAACGCCAAAAATGTATAGTCATACCCTTCGGGAAAAACAAGGTAACCCCAAGCTACCATATAGGTGGCAATTCACTAAGCACAGAAGAGGTTATCAGGGACCTGGGGACCCAGGTTGACAGTGGCCTTTCTTTGACACTCACATTGCTAAAGTGGTTAGAAAGACCTTCTACATTGCCCACCTGATCATGAAGGGATTCACATCCAGATCTAGTGAGGTCATTGTTCCCTGTACTCTTCACTTATCAGACCAATGATCGAGTACAATGCCCCATTCGGGATGTATCTCACCCGACATCTGCAGCAATTGGAGAGACCCCAAAAGTTCCTCACCAAAGGATAAAGGGACTCCAAAATCTGTCATATGCTGCCAGATTGAAGAAACTCCAGCTCTATTCAGTCGCATACCGTCTGCTCAGAGGTGACATGTGCCTGACATACAAGGCCATGTCCAACCCGGAATTAATGGACATGCTCCACCTCAAAAAATCCAAATCCACCAAAACCACTAGAGCAAGCGACTTAAACCTTAGCACGGATATAAATAGGACGTGCTGGAGGGATAGATTTATCACTCAGAGACTCCCTATGCTGTGGAATAAAATCCCGGTCCATGTGAGGCAGAGCACCTCGCTGACTCTGTTCAAGAGAAATCTAGACCTGTGGATGGGAGATCGTAGGTTTACCTCGGGAATCATCTCTGGGTCACTGCTGGACAGAGGCACAACAAACTAATGGGCACAGTATTTTTTCATATAAGGGGTGGCGTAAGCCACAATAATTTGGGCTAGGCTTATAAATGCCTTAGGGCAGATAGCCTAGTATAAACCTATGAACCTATGAACCTATGAACTCTGCCTCTTCAGCAGATTGATACTTTCCTTCAGCCACAGATGGATGACCCTGCTGTGGCCATTTCTGGTTCCTCGGACCACTTATAATTTTCTTCCTTGGATTATTCTGGTATTATCCCTTCAGCCAATATGGACCAGAGGTTAGACACATCCTCTGTGGCTATTAAGACCCCTTGGTGGGCAAAGGAGAGCCACTTTTGGTGGTCTCTGAGGAAGGGTTGGTGAAGTCTCTGTTCCCTGTGGTGATGCCCCAGAAATGGGCTGGTCTGCATCTACGGAGTTTCTTGTCAAAAAGAAGCAGAAAGTTAAACATTTATCTTCTCCTATCTGTTACTTTAGACAGTAAAGGCTTATTGGGTTTAACTTGCAGCTTAGTTCTGGCTCTTAATTTTTCTCATTCTGAAAATACTTGTAAGAAAGGAATTCATCAGTTTCTGCTGACTCATAGTGTTATGTTGAAACAGCTTAGGAAGAATTTGGGTTTTACATCACGTGACTAAATCCACATAAAGTATCCTTGCAATAAGCTCATTAACGTTCTGTCTGGGTAGTACCCAAGCAGAACATGTGGTATTACAGATGACCAATTATAAATCCTCTCCCAGAAACACTGTTTATGTATCGGAATTAGTACCAGGGGTGATTCCTCATCAGTGAGGAATAATACACTTATTTTTCCATATGCCTAGTATTGGAAGCTAACTTACCTGTTGAGTGCTTACAATGTAAGAGTGTTCTTTTTTTCTTCCACCATCAGCACTAATGCTTCATGTACTGCTCACCTAAGGACATTTCCTGTAACTGCTGTGTCAGTTTTTCATATAACCAACAGCAATAGAAACCACCACAGCAACAAAATGAAATGGGTATACATGTAAAAAGCACCCTGATGAGTAGCTGCATAAATACACGAACAACACTGTTCCATACCATATCATAAAAATGCATCCACTGCATCTATTTACATCAGCAGTAAACCCAAGCAACTGAACATCTATGTTGCAGAGTATTAAAAACATCCACTGCTCTGTCTGCCTGCAAAGTGAAAGACTGAACCACTTAGATACCAAGAAAAAAAATAGCACATATGAGCACTACTTCACTACATTTCTAAGTGAGGTGATAATGTTTTCATAACACTATGGGGCTGTGAATAAAAGGAACACATAAAGGAAACTGTTAGCACTTCCTAAGTGCAAATTACCCTTCCTCCACGGTACTGAAACCTGAGCCATCACACTAAAAGTTGTCTAAATGTAAACAATAAGATCACCTGACCTACTGGTTTAACCAAAACAATGAGAGCTGCACAGATTCTTGACACTCTCCCTTTAATCCCAATAAAACTAAACTTCTGCTTTTCCTTTCCAAACCACTCCAACACCTCAAATCTTCCTTCTCGGTCTCTTCCCTAAACAATACAACTGTTCAGGTCGAGTCTCATACTAAACTTCTCGGTATACTCATAGATGGCAAACTAAAATTTGACACCCACATCAACAACTGCATCAAAAGGACCCACCAGAAACTAGGATTGCTATACAGAATTAAAAAATTCCTTACACAAGAATCCAAAGTATCCCTTGCTCAAGCCTACCTCTTACCTACTTTACTATATAACCCCTATATTTACTAGCCTCCAAAAAAATCTCTTAAACAAACTAGAACTAACATAATAAAATTGCTAGGTTTGCCACAAATCTCCCCTATCACTCCCACCACTGCCTCTCTTTAAAAAAAACTACACTGGCTAGAGCTCCATAACGAACTCCTGCCTCAACTTCACTTGACACATTCCATCTTACAACCCCTAGCGTGTCCATCACTAGCAGCTCTCAGCTCCACCTATGTCCCTAACCGGGAGCTTTGTAGGTGTGATCAACATCTTCTCCAAGTTTGCAAGCCTAATAAATCCATAGGAAAAAGTCTTTATAGTCATGCAGTCTCCGCATCTTGGAACAAGCTCCCTCTCTAGATCAGATCTCACCAAAATTCACCCAGTTTCAAACTACCCCTAAAGGACTACCTACTCAACTCCTGGACCTGTCCATGTAAAGACCCTACTTAGGTTCATAGGTAGGTACTAGGCTATCTACCCAAGAGCATTTATAAGCCTAGCCAGAGTGTGTTGGCATTCACTGCCCCATTGATTAATTAACTGATCCTCTGTCAAGCAGAGCCAATGAAGTGATCCCAGGGGTGTATTTTCTGTTACCCATCCACTCGTCAAGGTTTCTCTTGAAGAGTGTTAGTGAGAGGCTCTGCCTGATGTAATTTGGAATTTTGTTCCAAAGCATGGGGAGTCTCTGTGACAGGAATCTATTCCTCCAAACATGTTCTATTTATTGTTGTGGTGAGGTTTAGCTCACTAGAGTGTGTGGCTCGCAGTGACTTGGATTTCTTTAGGTGGGGCATGTCCATCAATTCTGAGTTGGACATGGCTTTGTAAGTCAGGCAGAGATCACCTCTGAGTAAGCGATATGCCACTGAGTACAGCCGGAGTTTTTTCAGTCGGGCTGCATAGGACATATGTTTGAGACCAGTAATCCTCTTGGTGAGGTACTTTTGTGGTCTTTCCAACTGTTGGAAGTGTCTTGTGAGGTACATCCCAAATGGGGCATTGTACTCTATGATGGGTCTAATGAGTGACAAGTAGAGGGGCACTATAACCTCTTTATTTAACAAAAATAAAATAAAATAAAAAATAAAATAAAATAAAATAAAAGATGCGAACCCTTTAGTAATTAGATGGGCCACATAGAAGGATTTCCTAACTACTTTGGCAATATGATTGTCAAAGGAGAGATTACTATCTACCTGGGTCCCCAGATCTCTTATTACCTCTTCTGTATTAAGGGGGCTGCCACCTATGTGGTAATTCGTGGGTGTTTTGTTTTTCCCAAATGGGATAACTATGCATTTTTTGGAATTTAGCTTGAGGCCATGACTTTGACACCAGGTGTCCATCTTAGTAAGGCCCTTTTGGAGGATGTCCGTGTCAGCCGGAGAGTCAATTATGGCTCCGAGTTTGCATTCATTGGCGAACTTGGTTAGCCATAGTCCTCCTGTGTTTGCCTGTACTTCTGAGAAGTATATGCCAAACTGTAGGGGTCCCAGGACCGAGTCTTGTGGGACACCACTTGTGACTGGTTTAAAGTTGGACCTGGAGCCCACTATTCTTACCGTGTGAGTTCTGTCTGTAAGCCAGTTGGCAGCCCAACTCGTGACGTAGGGGTTTATGTTCAGGCTGGTGAGTTTTTCTGTAATACCCGAGTGGAGAATGGTGTCGAAAGCCTTGGCGAGGTCAAGGTAGGCTGTGTGAACCACCTTTCCTTCGTCTATGGCCTTGGTGACTGTCTCAAAGAAGTCAACCAGATTTAGTAGGCATGATCAGCCCTTAACAAAGCCGAACTGGGTCGAGTCAAATGTTTGGAGGTTCCCAATGTCTTTGTTAATGAGTTCCATGATGATGCATTCCATAGCCTAGCAGACCAGGCTAGTCAGGCTTATAGGGCAATAGTTACCAGGGTCAGTTGTGGCCCCTCCTTTGTGTAGAGAAATAACCGTTGCTATGCATCATTCTATGGACACGTAGCCTGTGGAGAAGCTGAGGGTGAACAGTGTGTTTAGGTGGGGGGTTAGTTTGTTCTGTAGTTCGTGCAAGATGCAGCCTGGGACACCATCTGGTCCCATTGACGCTGTGTTTTTGGTTTTTGAAAGGGCTGTTTTCACCTGTGCATCTGTGATTTGTGGGACACTACACTTTTCCGGTATTGTTGTGGGCCCTTTTGGAGGTGAGAGGGGAGGTGAAATTTGCACTGAATCTATCTGCCAGGATGTTGGCAATATCAGTAGGTTCAGTATATTTTGTGCTATTTTGCACTAGTTCATTGCATATCTGCGAGTTGCCACTTAGATTCTTAACATAGCTAAAGAAGGCTTTGTGTTATCTTTTGAATCCTTGGCTATTTTCCTTTCGAAGTTAGCCTTGGATGATTTCATGAGGGACCTCCGTTTCTTACTGATACTGATCAGAGATGTCTTTCCTTCTTGGGATTTGCTCTTTTTCTGAACTAGTTTCCTCCTTCTATTGTATAGCCTGTTTATTGCAGGGGTCCACCAAACTGGTTTCCTTCTCTTAGAGGAGTGAGTCCTGGTTTTGCTAGGGATGGCATGATCAATGCATCCTTGTAGGTGCTCATAGAGTGCATTTGTAAAGGTTTCTGCATCTGGGGCAGGGTTATCCTTTAGCTGGGGGCTGTGAAACTTACCACCTCTGTCTTAAGTAAGGTGAAGTTTGCTTTAGAAAAGTTTTTTACTTTGGTTTCCTTAGTTGGGGGTGGTGGTGGGGTGTGGACATCCTGAGTGATTAGTTTATGGTCTGATCTAACCAGTGACAGGCTGACCTCCTGTGTGGAACACTTGTCACCCATGTTGGTGATAACCAGGTCCAGTATGTTTTCACCTCTGGTAGGAGAGTTTACCAGCTGATCCAGGGCGTTTGAGTTGATGAATTCCGGGAAGTACTGGGCCTGGGAATTTGTACTCGAGTAGTTTTTCCAGTGAATGGTAGGGTAATTGAAATCGCCCAATATCAAGGTGTTTGGTAGGACCTTCATGTTTTCCAGTGTCTTCAGAAAGGTGGAGTGGTGGTCCTGGGTCATGGAGGGTAATCTGTAGCAGGTCACAATTTGCATTGCAGATTTACCTGATGTTAGTTGCACATGGATGATCTCCGAGGTATCATGATGTGCCACTAACCTGGAGGTGTAGGTATCCTTGATGAATATGGATACACCCCCTCCTTTTGTGTTTCGGTCCGTGTTCTCTGGCCGAAACATGTGGTATGAGTTGTAGCCTGGTAGTGCTGGGGTGCTCTCTGGAGCCTTGAACCAGGTTTCAGTTACTGCACAGATGTCGACGTTTTCCATACTGAGGAGTACTTTGAGCACATGCATTTTGAGATGTAAACTCCTGGCATTGAGTAGCATAACCCTCAGTTTTTTCTTAATTGTGCTGTTTAAGGAGGTGGGTTTGACTTTTGAGCCTTGCCTAAAAAAGGCACTATGGGGGCAGCAAGAGCCTTGGCCAGTATTCAAAAACCCAGGGGTGACAGGTGCAAGCAGTCTCTTGCGAAGCAATGCGGCTTGTCGAGCATGTCATCCCAAGCCGTCAGACACTGGATCTCCTTTGAATGACACCAGAAGCTTAGACAGTTGTTGAAATTGATCATTTTTTCTTTATACTGAGGTATCATTCTTGGTGAGGGCAGGATGCTACTCAGGGTCAGGCTCATACCAGCCTGGGCTACATGATCAGAGAGCTCTTCCTTGTCTCTTTTCATGTAGTCCAGGGAGGTACGTCTCAGGTCGTTCACACCAAAATGAATAATGACATATTTGTACTTGTTCTGGAGTGACCTGAGTGCTTGTGTTATTTGGCAGATTCTGGCTCCCGACAGGCAGCTTAAAGTAACCTTCTGCTTATCCAGCCTAGTGAGTGGGACTTCAGTGTGCTTGACTATAGAGTCACCTATTACTAGTGTGTTAGGTATGTTATTTCGCCTTAAGGGCTGTGATTGTGTGGCACATTGATTTTTTGTCTTATGTGTTGTCTGGTTTGTGATGGGAAGTGCAGGTTGTTTGGGTATCTACTTTGGAGGTCTCTGATACTTTTGCAGGTTTTTATTTAGAGCATCCGAGTATGATTTTGTGTATTTATGTGTATTTTTTGCCAGTGCTGTTTTAGTAGGTCTGTGTGTGGCTGGAGTTGTGGTGCAAGTGTTAACCTTCTCCTCTTGACTGTCTGTTCCAGTCTTGGGTGGAGACAGCTTGGCTTCCAGTTTGGCTGTATAATTGCATCTCTCACATATGTTAGTGTTTTGTGGTAGGAGAAGAGGGTTGTCTGTGTACATGAGGCAGTTGTAACATTGCCTCAGGATACCCAGATTCACCAGCTGGACTGGAGAGTGCACCTGAAGTTGCCCTTTGGTCATGCCTGAATAGTAGGTTAAGCTGCTTAGTCGCTTGGTTGGTGAGGGGTGAATAAAGAGCCTTGCCCTGCTGGGCAATCAGTGTCTGGGTATATTAGTGCTTGCTATTAGGTCTGAGCAAGTGCTGAGCTGTAAGATGCTTTCTGAGTGCTTAGGTTGAGAGTTAGACTAGTTTCAAGGGAAAAACTGAAGAGGAGACTTAGTGGAGCCGGGAAAAATTTAACCATAGCTAACCGGCACTGCCCGGTGTGCAAAACCGTGCAAATGCGGTTTTTATAGTAGGGAAATGAAAGAGATAGAAATTAGCACAAAATGGCCAATAAACTACTAACTTCTGGGCTGGAACCACTCATCCAGGGACAGAAAGGTTGCTCAAAGCTCCCCTCTCTCACAGGTGAACAGAGAAACTTCCTTCTATCCAAGTAAGGTATGGGCAACTCAGAAACTAGTATCACAGCCCTGAATTCAGCACTAGCCTGAAAACTGGACTATACTAGCTTAGAAAGGTGGGGAAACAATGAATTTTTTGGGGGGGTTGGTTTTTTTGAAAAGATAAGGCAAAACCAGTAAAAAAATACATTTAAAACAGCTTTAAACGACTACAAATGATCAGAAAAAGCTATCACACTTTAGTATGTAGCCTACAACAGTTAAACAAATTATTTAAACAAAAAACAACTTTTTAAAAGTGCAGGCAGTCAAATAAGTACAATATGTGAAAAAAAACAAGCTTTTAAATCACAATAAACACTGGAAAATCTGCATTTAGGCGGAAAACAGTTAAGTACAGCAATAAAGTACAGAAAACTGTTTCTTAATCACTCCAAAGTCTCTCTCCTAAGCTAGAAGGCTTGTATCAGTTTAAGGCTTTCTAGTGCTACCCGGTAGGTTAGTTACAGGAAAGATGGGAAACAAGCGCAGATGTGGTCTTTTAAACCAGAAAGTTGAAAGAGATGGACAAACTGTCCAAATGGTCAATGAACTACAATTTCTGGGCCAAGAACCTCTCCTCTCATGGTAGACAGGCTACCTAGTGCTTACCACTCCCACTGATAAGCTAGAAGGCTTTCCTCCAACACAGAAAAGCTTGCGGGGCTCAGAAGCTTACCAACAGTCCTGGATACAGCAACTCTGTATCTGGACTAGGCTAGTTACAGGAAAGGTGGGAAACAAGTGCAAGTGCGGCTTTTAAATCAGAAAGTTGAAAGAGATGGAAAAAACTGCCCAAATGGCCAATAGCTACAATTTCTGGGCCAGGAACCACTCCTCTTGTGGTAGATAGGCTACCTAATGCTTACCACCCCCACTGATAAGCTAGAAGGCTTCCTTCCAACACAGAAAGGCTTAGGGGGCTCAGAAGCTTACAAAGAGTCCTGGAATACAACAAATCTGTACCTGGACTAAACTAGTTACAGGAAAGGCAGGGAACAATTACAAACGTAGGCTTTTAAGCCAGCAAGTTGAAAGAGATGGAAAACTGCCCAAACAGCCAAGTAAACTACAATTTCTGGGCCAAAACTCACTCTTCCCATGGAGGATAGGCTACCTAGTGCTTACCACTCCCACAGATAAGCTAGAAGGCTTTCCTCCAACACAGAAAGGCTTGGGGGCTCAGAAGCATACTAACAATCCTGGATACAGCAACTCTGTAACTGGACTAGGCTAGTTATAGGAAAGGTGGGAAACAGGTACAAGTGTGGCTTTCAAACCAGAAAGTTGTAAGAGATGGGAAAAAACTTCTCAAACATCCAATAGCTACAATTTCTGGGCCAGGGACCACTCTTCTTGTGGTAGATAGGCTACCTGATGCTTACCACTCCCACTGATAAGCTAGAAGGCTTCCCTCCAACACGGAAAGGCTTGGGGGGCTCAGAAGCTTACAAAGAGTCCTGGATACAGCAAATCTGTACCTGGACTGGACTAGTAACAGGAAAGGCAGGAAACAAGCGCAAACACAGGCTTTTAAATCCGAAGGTTGAAAGATATGGAAAAGCTTCCCAAACAGCCAATAAACTATAATTTCTGGGTCAGAAACCACTCCTCCTGTGGTAGATAGGTTACCTAGAGCTTACCACTCCCACTGATAAACTAGAAGGCTTCTCTCCAACACAGAAGGGCTTGGGGGGCTCAGATGCTTACCAACAGTCCTGGATGCAGCAAATCTGTACCTGGATTACACTAGTTATAGGAAAGGCGGGGACCAAACGCAAAACGGGCTTTTAACCAGAAAGTAGAAAGAGATGGAAAAACTGCCCAAACGGCCAATGAACTACAATTTCAGGGCCAAAACCCACTCTTCCCATGGTAGATAGGCTACCTAGTGCTTACCACTCCCACTGATAAGCTAGAAGGCTTTCCTCCAACACAGAAAGGCTTGGGGGACTTAGAAGCTTACCAAAAGTCCTGAATATAGTAAGTCTGTATCTGGACTTGACTAGTTACAGGAAAGGCAGGAAACAAGCATAGAATTTTTTTTTTTTTTTACAGAAAATCAGTTAAAACAGCAGTAAATACAATTCAAATTGTAGTGCAGGCCAGCACACCCGAGCGTGTAGCAACACTACGGCAAATACAGTTCAAATAAGTGCAATTAAATTAGCAAATGACTAAAAAACAAGTGCAGAAGGCAGTAAATTAGAAGGCTACTAACAAGCAGTAATAAGTGCAGAGTAAAAGCGAGTGAACAGATAACAGCATGCAGAAGAGCAACTAAGACAGTTACAGTAAGAGCAGCTGAATAAGATATATATTTGTTTGTGTTTTTCGGCTTTTCCCGGTTAGGGGTCGCCACAGTGGAACTCCGGTCCGCTAATGATTGGCAGTAGATTTTTACATGCTGGCTTGCCAGGCCTAATGCACAGCCTTCAACGAAGGAATGCCCATTCACGCATGTCGCCACACAGAAGACACTAACTGAGAATCGAACGGGCAACGTCTAACTGTGAGGCGACAACGCTACCGCAGCACCACCACCGCAGTATTAAATAAGATAGATAGATATATATATATATATATATATATATATATATATATATATATTTATATATAGATATATATATATATATATATATATATATATATATATATATATATATATATATATACATATATATATATATATATATATATATATATATATATATATATATATATATTTTTTTTATTTATTTATTTTTTTTTTTGTGGTGGGGACAGAGCAGGATTAAGAGGCTACAGGGACTGTCCTTCCCAAATGCTCTCTTTGTACACAGTAGGAGTAGCTGAAATCAGAATATGATCTCACTGCACTCAGTTGAGTGAACAAATGAGATGGGTCCAGAAGGAGTATCCAAATACAAATCTACAAGAGGGACGGGCAATTTCAAAGCCACCAATATGGGGAACTAACTGTAGAAAGACAGCCACAACTTCAGTTGAGTTAATATTCAGTGAAAAACACAAATGAATAAATTAAATATAGTACTATATGCAAAAGAGCAGATAAAAGTTTACTTAAATTCATTTATATATCCAGCTGATTTCAGGTAGATGTTAGCCGGCCAAAGCTCTGATATTAAGCAGAGATATCTCAAAATGTACCACTTATATAAGGCAAGACAGGATGTCAGTGATGAGCTGAAACTACCCCCACTGCCATCAATGGCTACACAGAAATTCTAAAAAGTACTCTGTAGAGAGACAGCCACAACTTCTGTTGAGTTAATATTCAGTGAAAAACACAAATAAATAAATTAAATACAGTACTATATGCAAAAGAGCAGAAAAAAGTGTACTTAAATTCACTCATACTTCCAGCTGATTTCAGGTAGATGTTAGCCGGCCAAAGCTCTGATATTAAGCAGAGATAACTCAAAATGTACCACTTATATAAGGCAAGACAGGATGTCAGTGATGAGCTGAAACTACCCCCCACTGCTATCAATGGCTACTCAGAAATTCTAAAACGTACTCTGTAGAGAGACAGCCACAGCTTCAGTTGAGTTAATAGTCAGTGAAAAACACAAATAAATAAATTAAATACAGTACTATATGCAAAAGAAAAGATAAAAGTGTACTTAAATTCATTTATACATCCAGCTGATTTCAGGTAGATGTTAGCCGGCCAAATTGAGGCAATTCCTCCCCAGCCTTTCTTCTCCCTCCAAGGCACTGTCTCCATTTCCTGCATCTTTGACTCTCCTGTTTGTATGTTTCTACTTCTATTTCAGTAACAATGCACCTCTTTCCTAATCACTATTTACTGTTTCAGACAACTTCCACCTATATCTTTCATCCCCTAAGTTTGCCCCTTCCCCACTATTCCCTGACTAGACTCCACACTATAAGTAGGACTTGCTTACTTACTAGTCCTTCCTTTCTTCTTCTCCTATTTGTTACCCTGCAACTATCAATTACACATGATTTTGAGATTAATTGCACCTTTTTAGGAATGTTTGACAAATAATATTCTCATTGTATGTTTTTGTTTATATCTGTATTTCTCTTTTGTAACTAATTGTAATCTTTGTATCTGGAGCTTTTTTCCACGGGTCACTGCTGAAAAAGGACACCTGCACAACCAGACTAACCCGGTTAACAAATAGCAAATAAATAAAATAAATAGAAATTTTTGAACAATAAAAAGTTTGAGTGACATTACTGACTGATTGTAATCATTAGTGATTTACCAGAAAATCAAAACTGTTATATGGGACAGGACAAACATTTGAAATAAAATCACAGATAGACTGCAAAAATAGTGACAGTTGAGAGGTATGGCTAACACTTAAAGGGATTGTCTGGCCTCAGTAAGCCATTGAAGAATTTGAATACTTTTTGGATGTGTGGGAGTTTATATGATACAGTTATGATTCTATAGATGTTATTACAACTGTCTATGAACAAATCTCAGAAGAAGACTTAAGAATTTATAGTTTTAATTACTGAAATAATTAAAACTACATATCCTAAAATTCTTATGCTAATGCTTCTTTATTTTCAAACAGTTTAACAGAGTTTGAAATTACCATAACATCCATAACACCGACAAGCAAACAATTTAAATAAGCTACAGCCACAGTCAAACTTCCATCTTCATAATGCAAAATACTACACTATCTTGCACAATATTGTACAGATGGGTAAATCATGACACATTCACTAAGAACTTGGAAGGATGCTCACACCATGGTTACACTGTGGACTTTATACTTATGAAAATGTCCTCTGATACCCCCAGTTTCTCTTTGCTTGTCAGAACAGTCACTTGAGTACAATGTAAAGGGTCTATATTAGAACACTAAACGTTCAAAATTTTGAGTGTTCTAATATTGACCCATTTTCAGCGAATGCTGAAAATATCGAAGAAACAGAAAACTGAATTTTTTCCTTGGGAAAGAATTCGGTTGTCTGTTTCTGTTGCTTCAGTATTTTCAGCGCTGTGGTGGAAAGTTACGGGTTGGGTTCAAGTAAGTGTGCGATAGTGTGAACATGAGGGTTAGGGTGAATTAGGTGAGTTAGGGTGAGGGAGCTGGTCAGGTAAGTGTGCGATTGTGTGGACGTGAGGGCTAGGGCGGGGTAGGTGAGTTAGGGTTAGGGTGCAGGTGAGGTGACTGTGCGATAGTGATGGACCTTAGGGTTAGGGTTTGGGTTAAGGTAAGTGGATAGTTAGTGGTGTATGTATAGTTTAGTGTAGGGTTAGGTATAAGAGTTTAGGTGTATGTGTGTGGATTGCTGTTTGTTTGGTGTGCTTGTGTTGTCTGTAGATGTTTTGGAACAGCGAATTGTTTCCCTAGGAAAAAAATTGCTGTTCTGAATGTTCAATGTTTTCAATTTTCGATTCCTAGGGTTCGATATTAGAACACTCGACATTTTGAATATTCGGTGTTCTAATATAGACCCAATGTAAACTTTTCCTTTTCTACTGTTTATAAGACAAAAAAGTTAAACAGCAGCTGTAATACATAGTGTTTTACCACACAGTCAGCATGAGAATAAGTTGCAAAAGTCCAGCCCACCCACACACATAAGAAATAAGCAAATTATTCTAATATTCTCTCTTAGCATCTCTAGTTAGAAATTGTCAGTAACAGACAAATTTAGCATTTCTCCCCATCTCTATTATTATTACTTAATTCTACCCATTACATTGATAATACATTGATCTTTGATGCACACTCATACACTCACACACACACACACACACACACACACACACACACACACACACACACACACACACACACAGTCAGTTACAGGCATTTGTATGATAGTACACCACACACATTTGCTTGAAATCAAGTGAATGAATACATTCATAAATAATGGTCCAGAAATGTACCTCAGCTCACCAATGTGAGAACCAGGCAGTGCAACTCACCTCTGCCGTCTCATCGCCTTAGCTCGACAATCAGAAACAAGGTTATAAAATCAAAAACAGGTTTTAACTATTTCTCTTGTATACTTAGAATGTTGGTAGAATAACAAGACTTGCATTATCACGCATTTCCTGAAGGACGCAAAATCTGAACCTTACATTTGTCATTATGTATTAAATGCAATCCACAACAGTTTGCCAGAAGCTATTGATTTTTCAAGGAACAAACCAACATACTTCTTAGGTTCTTTGCTCAAGAATTCTGGATAAAGCCAAAAAAAAATGGGGGAGAAAAGGGACAAATTTTTAATATTATTCTATGTATTTGTTAGTCCTGAAAACCCAACTGGTAAGGACAGCCTTAGCAGGGGTAACATGGGAGCACTGTCTCATTAAGTGGCTTGCTCAAAGTCACAAAGTAGACAAAGTGGAGTGAAAGGATTCAAACTCTATACCTTTGACTTCAGGAATGAGTTTGTTACTATAGGTACCAGACAACCCTAAATCACTTTAAAATGTTAAAAGAACAGTAGTTGTTGCATGGATATACATTATCTGAGCAATAAAAACTATGAAACAATAGTGACTGGTATTATTGACTGACAGCAATTCCTACTGATTTACCAGACAAGAGAAGTTAAGAAGGAGCAGTGCATAAATATGAGGTAAAATCGGTGATGCTGTGCAAACTCACGGACAGATAAGAAATAAACTACTCTAAAATCCACTTAAAAAATTAATAGAACAACAGGTTTTGCATCACCCAGTAACACAGCTAGGGTGAAGGGAGAGGTGCAACTGCCCTGGGTGCAAAGTGTTGGGGGTCACAATCATCTGATCCTGTTCAACCTTTAATATAATGCCAACTTATAAAAGCCACTATTGCATTTGCAGTCAAACCCGAGAGCCATAGCATTCCAAGCATGGCCTAAACTTTAGTAACTGCTTGCTACATTGACCAAATGGTTTGCTGCAGTTTAAAAATTTGATTTTTTTTTAATTAAAATCTGAGCACTGTAGCATTCTCTGCAGGCAAGGTATAAACTGCAGCAAAACAATTTGCTACAGTTTATAAAAAGAAATGCTTATATACACACACATACACACATACGCACACACACATACACACACACACACGCACATATATATATATATATATATATATATATATATATATATATATATATATATATATGTATATATATATATATTTTTTTTTGTTAATAAAAGGGAGGAGGGTTGTGGGTATGGCACAAAAACGGGACCTAAATGGTTGGGCAGAAGGGATGAAGGTATGGAGGGTGGTTTTATTTTTTTTTGCTCTTCACTGGATTGCTAAAATGGCTTACTACAGTAAAGTGCACTTTTTTTCCTGTTTACTTAAAGAGCTGGGTACATGGGCACCATTTTCTGAGCATTTAAACATCTAAAACTATGAAAGTCTAACAACTGGAAATACTGACTATGATTTTTAGCTCTCAGTTGTTGTTGTTGTCTTTTGGCTTTTCCCAGTTAGGGGTCGCCACAGCGAAACTCCGGTACGCTAATAATTGGCAGTAGATTTTTACGAATGCCGAGGTGCCAGCTAATGAAGAAACGAGTGAAGGTCTGAAAGTTAGTCAGATGATTATGGCCCAAGCTCTTAATGAGGGTATAGGGTTTAATTCTTTCTACTCTGTTATTGTTTATGTCTCTGTATTTCTTGTTTGAGAACTGTTTTGCTTTTCACCCTGGCTGATCCTGAAATCAGTCAATACTGACCAGTGTACTACCCTAGTAAATAAATATAAATAAATGAATACCTCCATTTGCCTGTTGTGTGATTAAAACAAAAGTCTCTTAACCAGACGGTGTTTCTAGGTTTTTTAAAAGAAAAACAAAAGGAGTAGGGCATACATGTGAGTCTAAATGCCCATGTGCACTTTCTGAACAATAAGAGTAGAGCCCGATCATGGTCAAAAGGGGTCCTAGACAGAGTAATAGTACAGACCCTTTCCCTTTCAGCTATACCAATATCCAGTTAATTGGTTGTCTGTCTCCCCAGTTAACATAAAAAAATGTTGAAACCTGTCAGCATGCATACTATTTTCTTCTTTACTTTTACAATGATCACAGAGGTTTGGATTTAATTTAAAACTTTTATTAAACAATTTATATCAAAACACTTATGGACATTTGATAAACAAAAGATTCTCAGATTGAAAACAGACAGCATGAACAACAATAAACTTCTCTTCCTTTGAAACTCATATTTATTTAAAATGTATCTGGCAATCTATTAAACTACAACAGATGTACAAGGATTCCTAGTCAAACAGCATATAGTGAAACACTAATTAAGGTCTATATGAAGGTTGCAGGAATTCAAAATACAAATATGTAAAGGATTTGGTAACTTTTTATGAGAGCCTACTGAACTCAAATGTCTCTTTTCAGGGGTAGTCCAACAGCACTGTCTGATGAAATGATTTGAACAGACTTACATTCAACTCGTGGCAGAGAGAATCAAAAACTACACTTCAGGAAGCAGCTCATTAATAGTTTATAACCTTAAATCATCTGCACTAAGTAGTAGACAAACTGTTACAATCCAACACAGTGCATTTCACATCCTTGGGCTGCAAAATAAAAAAAAAAAACACTTTAGCTTAAAAATGTATTCATGGTAATATTTTAAGATTAAACTTGTGGTCTTCATGCTGTACAGTATATTTACAGCCAAATAAGCACACTGTCAACATCAACAAAACAAGGAAGCTAAGTATCATACTCAAAGAACATGGGTCCTATGATGAAGCCTCTGTTTGCTACAATTGATTCCTTCCTTTACATCGTAATTATTCCGGGATGCAGGGTACACACACATATATACACGTAACCATCAGTTAACAGCCCCTTGTGTGACTGCATACTTTCAGATGTTTGCTTGGGAGAAAATGAACAAACACGTAACTTATTACAGAGAAGTGTATTTCAGCTCATGAATGTGAGAACCATAATGTGCATTCCACTGAACTATGATGCTGTCTTAACCTCTAAGCTCAAGAATTAGTCACAAAAACCTAACAATCAGGAACTGATTTTAAATATTGTGTTACATATATACTTAGTTGTATTAGTAAGCATTTTCTGAAGTACACAGTCAGAAACTCATGTCTGCCATTATTTAGTGACTGTAATCTACACCAGTTTGCTGAAATCCCTCAAATTTTACAAGGAACAGACGAAAATAATTCTTAGTGGTTTTGATAAAAAATTCTGGGTAAAGCCAATTAATTGGATGGGGGGGGGCAAAGGCTCCAAAATGGACACATTTTAAATACTTTTTATCTATTTGTTAGTCAGGTAAATCCACTGTAGAGCATCTCCTTTTTTACGGTTAAACCAGAACTACTGTCTGAGCGACTTTTTCACAGTCACAACATAGGAAAATGGAGGTAAGAGGATTCAAACTCTATAATTTTTAGAGGAAGCAGTTTGTTAACAGCTCAGAGCCTTAAATGCAAGACAATTCTAGAATAGCAATAAGTGTTGTATGCACATATATTTTTGAACAATGAGAACTATGAAACTCTAATGACTGACAATTGCTGACTGTAATCCTCAGTGATTTACCAAAAAAAAAAAGAAGAAGTTAATGGAGGTCTGGCATTTGGTGTGGAGGATTTAGGGTTACCACCTTTTCAAATGCCCAAAGTGGGACATTTTTGGTACAAACATCAGATTTTGCAGGCCAAAACATAATAACAGTTTTAAATCCAAAATGCAAACCACGACTTTAGAACAACATAATAACAGTTTTATGCAACTATTACATAAAATATATGAAATAATTTTGTCCTAAAATCTCAGGACATTTGCCATTTTTACAATTTTTTGGCAGGGCACAACTGCCCAAAGAGGGACTGCCCCTCGCAAAGTGGGACAGGTGGTAACCCTAGGAGAATTAAACTCCATGCTCTTAATTAGTTGCCTCTTGTAGTTGAGGGTACAAGTTTTGATTTTTTTTTGTACTTTTACTTGCCTACTTTGACTCTGAACAAGTCATTTAACCAAACAGTGATCTTCTAGTTAAAAAATATAACACCATTAAGTGAGATATTACATGTGCGCACACACACACACACACACACACACACACACACACACAATTCTTATTCTCCTTTTCAAAGATGTAAGAAAGTGTTTCAGTGCAGTCTTTTCTCAGAATCTCACTTACATTCTCCTGTCAGCACCTGCGATGTTGAGGGAAAAGATCAACCTAAACTCATAGGTGAGCAATGTGCTTGTGTGCTTTCAGGCAGGATTGAATGGGAATGTTTAAAAAAGAGACACCTTTTTAAATGTTTAGTATTCTAGAGACAGGGGTACTCGGGTAGATGCATGACCTCATGAGGGGCACATGCCCCCATGCAGCACCCCTATAGACAGGGAAGGCCAAGTAGAGCAGTAACATGCTGTATATCACAGCTCTGCTACAATCAGGCACTCTGCCCACTAGTAGAAACCACAAACGGACATACACTGGCATAGACCCTGTACAGTTACTCTGATACTTATGCACACACAAAGGCACGCAAGTGGAAATATATATGTATATATATATATATATATATATATATATATATATATATATATATATATATATATCTACACATACACAAACGCACTCACACACATATAATTATACACACACATGCAAACAAACACATATCCAGTACTTGCATACACTACACATTCATACCAGCCATAAGTCAAGGAAGGCAGGGGTCATTCACCACTCATATACATACATGCACTCGCAGTTAGAATGTATGCACAGTCAGTCATAAACCCATTTACTCACTGTCTCTACAGGCACACACACACACACACACACACACACACACACACACACACACACACACACACACAGACACAGACACACACACACACACACACACACACACACACACACACACACACACACACACACACACACACACACACACACACACACACACACACACATATATACACTTACGCACCTTGTCAAACACTCATACATCACCACTTACTTGAATGGGTATTGTGAGAAGGGTGAAGCTGATTGCCTCCCACTGAAATGTATAGGTGCATGCAAAATATCCATATTCATTTTGTGGAATGTACTGGAAAGTATCTTGCAAACAACAGATGTCATCATCTGCAAGTTTCCTAAATGAGCAGTGTATGAGGATGCTTATGGACTCCTAACCCAAATGAGATAGTAAGTGAAAAAGATAAATGTTTTTCATGCCAAATTATGAATACATGCCATATTAATATTTCTATTAACGTCGCCAAGAAATAGTTTGAATGGTGCTTCATAGTATCAAATAAAAGCATACACAATAATGCTTAGTAAATCAGAAAGTGTGATTTTTTTTTTCATTTTAAATTGTAAACATGAACCATATTGTTATTTCTGGTAATGGCATGATCTAGAAGGAAATGATGTGCATTTCATGGTATCAAATGAAAGTTCTCACTGATAACTGTTGTCTACCTACCTACTAGTACCTTGTAGGCAGTTAATCTTGTTCAGCAAGATTATATGCATTTATTTACAAATATTGTTCACGAGGGTCCAGTCTGCAGCTCTGACCATAGGCTATCCAGTGCCACCCCCATTGCTCCACCTCCCAACCCCAGTACTATCCCCTGTTTTGGGGCCCCTGGCAAGGAGGGAAGAAGAAGAATGAGAAAAAGCATTACACTGTTCCTATCAGCCTGATGGGACTACCAGTGCACTGGAAAGGACAGCAGCAGAATGCCATCCTGGAAACAGAGTGGAGCAGCATCCGTAGCATCATCCTGCTTGCAGCCTGGCTTTTTATGAACCCAAATCCTTCCCTACTTTGCCGACAACAGCAGCATTAGGCTGGGCAGGCAATGATGAGTGGTTATAAGCATATATCCCCACCCCCCAGGCTACTAAGGCATTCCAGTTTCTCTGTACTCCTGCCTGCCTGTCTAGCTAGGTGTCCTTACTTTAGCTCTAATCTCCACCAGAGATCATTGGAGGGGTGCCAGTTACATGCCCAGCCACCCAGGATAAGCACACTCATCTTCCTACCTTCACTGTCAAGCACTAGAGCTGTGAATCAAATTCTGGTTGCCTGAGGCATAAGTCAAGACATTATCCCTCAATGCCAGCAGTGAGGCTAAGGCCTATATGCATAAATATTATATCTATGTAAGGCAGTGTCTACTTGAAGCATTATGGAAAAAACATTTCACAGGGCAAGTCAGTGTACACGTCCTGAAAGGCTCCAGATTAAAATGAGGTGGTCAGCAACAGCGTAAATTGTGATTTATTTTCTTGTCAAAGTATAAATATATGCCATATTAATATTTCTTTAAATAATTTGACTGAAAATGAGTTTATATAGTGCTTCATGGGAACAAAAGGAAGATTACATAAATGCTGAAAAAGTTCTCAATAACACTGAGGATGTGTCAACACTTCAGATATTTGTAATTCTTTTGCAATTAATATGCAAATGTGTATACATATTATAATTATGCAAATATTTAAGGCACTATCCACTTAATAGCATTATGGAAAAACATTTCACAGGTTAAGTCAACTCACAGGTCAGGAATGTCTAGTCATCCAAATGAGTGGTCAGTAAGTCAGAAATTGAGATTTACTTTAATGCCACTTTATAAAAATATGAAATATTAGTACTGATGTTAATATTGAGGCCAAGAAAGAGTTTCTTCATCACTTAATGATATTAAAAGAAAGATTGCATAATGCTGGAAAGGTTCCTACTGACAGTCACTGGGTACCTACCATCCGTTTGCAGATATTTGTACTTGAGCAAGTAAAATATGCATACATGGAAAAATACCATATTTATGTAAATATTTCAAGCAGTATTCTTGTGAGAATATTGTAGTGCAGCAGTCCCCATGCACAGTCAGCATTCACATCAGGAATGGCTCCTTATAGGATACTGTTTATTATTTTCCTGCAGAATTATGAATATGTGCAGAAGAAGTTTGTGTTATACTCCAAAGTATCAAATGAAAACATGCACAATTTTGAAAAAATCTCTGTACTGATACTTGATTTTTAACTAGCACTGTTTTATAGATTTTTATGTTTATTTGTACATTAGACATACAAATATGCATATGTATCATATATCAGTAACTATTCCAGAAGTTAACTGACACCAGCAAAACTGCTTTGGAGCCACCTGTTGGGAGAAGAAACTGCAAACCTAAGGAAGGCTTTATGCTCTGTACTAGGTACAATTTTCACGCATGGACATTGCATGTCATGTGAAGCAAATATTCTACCAGTAAATCACCAGTTATTCTTTGTTTCTTTTTTTTTAATACCTGTATTCCTGCAACCATCTAACACCTTCTTTTCCCCCTTATTCACAGATTAATTCCCACTCTTCTCCATGTCGTCTGTAAGACCTGGAGAAAGGAGGCCATACTCAAGAAATACAGCTATTCCCAGAGAAGAAAATAACTATCTGCTATAACCCTATTTAGCACTCCCTGCCATCCCTGTACCTGCACTATGGAAGTGCAGGTTGTCCTGATGGCCCAGCGACAAGCATATGCTTCATATACACACTGACAGCCACCTGTCACACATGTGCTGTTTGGTCAACCAGAGCATGTGTTTGTCACAAATGCTGCCTTCTGTCTTTACACAAAGCCTCTAGAAGATATCAGTCTTCAAATGTACCATGGATGACTGTCAATCTCTGGGAGAGGTGATCCAGTCTCACAAGCTCATTCTTGCCCTTTCCAGCCATCTTCTCTAGTGCTGGGATCGCTTATCGATCCTAGATTATCTATGTTCCAGTCAGGGCTTTATCTAGTACAGAGATAGTTAGAGGGGGTTGTTTATTTGTAACTTTGTGTTCATGTTACAGTTAGAACACCTTAAAAGTACAAGAAAACAACACATAGTCACATACCTATGGTGTTTATAATGAGATGATGTAACTTACTCTGCAAGACTGGAGCAATTAGCCATCTTGACAAAAAACCCTACTAAGCCTATTTCCTGCTCTACTAAAGCTTCTCTAAATCCTCATCAATCCGCAATAGCTGTTGAATGTGGCCGAAAATATAGTTGTGGTGCCTTTTAAAGTCATTACTCTAATCTATTTGGAGCAGCCTTTTCCTAGACAGAGGTGACCATTCATGTGTATTGTTTAACAAAATGCATTTTTTCCTGTTTTTCATTTTTTTGCCATTTGTGTAGATCCCTGGATATTTATTTTTATACTCATCTCAGTGTATCTTCATAATTCAATTTGTTTGGTAAATCATCTACTTCTGTTCTACATCCTCCGGTTTACTTCATATTTACAAGTCCTCCTGACAACAATGAAATTAAAATAAAATAACATTTTTTTCTTTTCACAAATTACACACCTCTCCCAGAACTGTGTGCTTGATTTCATTTTGCTTTAAACATGAATTGCACACATTTTTCTCTCGCCATCATCTATGCTGCCTCATATTGTATTTTAATGGTTTTTCAGTACTATATTTTCCTCCTCTCCTTTTATTGTGTAATCTTACTGTTTTAGCTCAAAAATAGTTTTATCATTTGTTTACTCATGTGAACATCAACAGCCCATAGTATATCTATTTTATATTACGGATAAATGAAAGTATGCAAAAACTACTGAGTTAGATTTTTTGTGTATACATGTGAATTAAATAAATAATTCTGATGTAAAAACTGACAAGTGAAAGGGTCTCTTTTTCTGAGTGCTACAATTAGAATCTGATTAGAAATAAATTTATTCTGATACATGTTCTTTCATATGCTACATAGTGACATATTTTGTTATTTGTTTTGTTTCTTAGGTTCATAGATTCATAGGTAAGTACTAGGCTATTGGCCCTAGGGTCTATATAAGCTTAGCCAAAAGGTACCCTGGCTTTCGCCACCCAAGAAAATTATTTTCCTGTGCCACTGTCGAGCAGAGCCACAGAAGTGATCCCCAGGGGGGAATTTCCTATCTCCCATCCAATCATCAAGATTTTTCTTGAAGAGTGCTAATGAGGAGCTTTGTTTGATATAGATAGGTAGTTTGTTCCAGAGTATGGGAAGTCTCTGGGACAGGAATCTATCCTTTTAGCATGTTCTGTTTATTGTGGTGACAAGGTTTAGGTCCCTAGAGCGTGTAGCTCGTAGGGATTGGGATTTCTTTAAGTGGAGCATATCTAAAAGCTCTGGGTTTGACATAGCTTTGTGTGTTAGGCAGAGATTGCCTCTGAGTAGGCGATATTGGATGGAGTAAAGCTGCAGTTTCTTGAGACGGTCTGCATAGGGCATCTGTTTGAGGCTGGTAATCCTCTTTGTGAGGTATTTCTGTGGCCTTTCCAGTTGTTGTAGATGTCTTGTGAGGTACATACCAAAAGGGGCATTGTACTCTATAATGGGTCTAATGAGTGATGAGTAGAGGGGAACAATGACCTCTTTTTTCCTGGATGAGAAACCTTTTGTGATGAGGTGTGCCACGTAGAAGGAATTCCTGACTACTGTGGCGATGTGATTATCAAAGGAGAGACTACTGTCCACCTGTGTCCCAAGGTCTCTTATCACACTTTCAGTGTGAAGTAGACTACCACCTATGTGGTAGTTCATGGGTATAGAGTTTTTACAAAAAGGGATGACAATGCACTTTTTGGCATTGAGCTTGAGGCCATGGCTTTCACACCAGGAATCTGTCTCAGCGAGGCCATTTTGTAGGATGTTCACATCTTTTGGAGTTTTGATTATGGCTCCTAGTTTGCAGTCATCTGCGAACTGCGTTAGCCAAAGACCTTCTGTGTTGGCCTGTACTTCAGAGAAGTAGATACCAAACAGGAGAGGACCCAGGACTGAACCCTGTGGTACTCCACTTGTCACTGGTCTGAAGTTGGATTTGGAGTCTGCTGCTTTCACAGTGTGGGTTCTGTCAGTGAGCCAGTTGGCAACCCATCTTGTGACATAGGGATTTATACCTAGTTTAGTGAGTTTATCTATAATTCCAGAGTAGGGGATGGTGCCAAAAGTCTTGACAAGATCTAGATAGGCTTTGTGAACCACCTTACCCTCATCTACGGCTTTGGTGACTGCTTCAAAGAAGTCTATCAGGTTTAGGAGACATGATCTGCCTTTTACAAACCCAAACTGGATGGTGTCCTGAGTTTGGAGATTACCAATGTCATTGTTTATAAGTTCCATGATGATAAGTTCCATAACCTTGCAGACCAGGCTCGTTAGGCTAATGGGGCGGTAGTTCCTGGGGTTTGTGGTGGCTCCCCCTTTGTGGAGTGGGATAACTGTCTCTGTACACCATTCAGTGGGCACATAGCCTGAGGTGAGGCTATGACTGAACATGGTACTTAGGTGGAGTGCCAGTTCGTTCTGTAGTTCATGTAGAACACAGCGTGGGATGTTGTCAGGTCCCATGGATGCATTCTTCTGGTATAGAGATGGGCTCTTTAGGGGATGACAAGGGGGTAAAGTTAGCACTGAACCTATCTGCCAGGATATTGGCAATATCAGTTGGTTCTGAATATTTAGTGCCATTGTGCTGTAACTCAGAGCAGATCTGAGTGTTGCCATTGAGATTCTTGACATAGCTATAGAATGCTTTGTGGTTGTCTTTAGAGTCAGTGGCAATTTTGTTTTCATAACTAGCTTTGGAGGATTTTATGAGCGATCTCAGCTTCTTACTAAGGCTGACCAGGGAGTTTCCCCAATCATGGGATTTTACTCTTTTTTGCAACAGTTTCTTTCTTCTATTGTAGAGTTTGTTTATGGCAGGGGAGCACCAGATTGGCTTCCTTTTTTTGGAGGATGGCATCTTGGTTCTGCTAGGGATAGCATGATCCATGCACTTGTGTAAGTGCTTATAAAGTGCATTTGTGTAGGATTCAGCAGTCATACCTCTACTGTCCATCAGCATGGGTGTCGTGAAGTTTGCCACTTCTGTCTTAAGAAGCTTAAAGTTGGCTTTGGAGAAATTTTTTACTGTGGTTTCCTTAATGGGGGTGGGGGAGGGATGTGGATGTCTAGGGTGATTAGCTTGTGGTCGGGTCTGACCAATGAGGAATTGACCTTGGGTGTGGAGCACTGGTTGCCCATGTTGGTAATAACTAGGTGTAGGATATTGCTGCCCATGGTGGGGGTGTGGATAAGTTGATCCAAGGCATTGGAATTTATGAATTCCAGAAAATATAGAGCACAAAATTTGGTACATGAGTAGTTTTTCCAGTTAATGGTGGGGTAGTTGAAATTGCCCATTATTAGGGTGTTAGGTTATGCCCTAATATTTTCCAGTGTATCAAGAAATGAGGAGTGAGAATCCTTGGGCATGGTGGGGGATCTGTAGCAAGCTACAATTTGGATTGTGGTCTTGCCCAGAGTAAGTTACACTTGGATAACCTTGGATGCATCATGCTGAACAACTAGCCTGGAGGTGTGGATATCCTTAATGAATATGGACACGCCTCCGCCTTTAGTGTTTCGGTCCAGGTTAGGTGGCCGAAAGTTGTGGTATGAATTATAGCCTGGTAATGCAGGGGTACTCTCTGGAACCTTGAACCAGGTCTCTGTCACTGCACAGATGTCAATGTTCTCCATTTTAAGGAATGCCTCGAGTGAGTGCATTTTGAGGTTTAGACTTCTAGCATTGAGTAGGAATACCCTCAGATTATTCTTGCCTGTACCTGTTACGGTAGTGAATTTGTCATTTGAACCTTGCCTAAAAAAGGCACTATAGGGGCGGCTAGAGCCTTAGCCAGTATCCAGAATCCCAGAAGTGACAGGTGCAGGCCATCTCTGGCAAAGCATCGTGGTTTGTCGATCATGTCATCCCAGGCAGACAGATACTGGATCCCCTTAGAATGACACCAGAAGCTTAGCCAATTGTTGAAGTCAATCATTTTGTCCTTGTACTGTGGTATCATTCTGAGAAGGCAGGATGCTACTCAGGGCTAGGGTCATACCTGCCTGGGCTACAAGATCAGATAGCTTCTCCATGTCCCTTTTCATGTAATCCAAGGAGGTACATCTCAGGTCATTCACACCAACTTGGACAATGACAGAGTCATATTTGTACTTGTTGTGGAGTGACCTAAGTGCATGCGTTATGTGGCGGATCCTGGCACCCGACAGGCAGCTGACAGTAACTTTCTCCTTGTTTAGCCTGGTGAGTGGAACATCAGTGTGCCTGACTATAGAGTCACCTATGACTAGAGTGTTGGGTATGTTGTTATGCCTTATGGGCTGTGGTTGAGTGGCACACTGAGTTTGTGGGCTATGTGTCATTTGGGTGGTGTTGGTGGGTCGAGGTTGCATGTGTTTCTGCTTTGGAGGTCCCTGTTGCTTGGGCAGGTTTTTACTGAGAGCCTCCATGAATGTAGGTGTGTGTTTTGTGTTTCTATGTGTGTGTTTTGGTGGTGTAGGTTTTTAAGGACTATGTGCTGAGTGTGGTGTGGTGCAAGTGTTTACCTTCTCCTCTTGACTGTCTAGTCCAGTCTTAGGTGAAGAAAGCTTTACTTCCAGTTTGGCTATATAAGTGCATCTCTCACAGGTTGTAGTGTTGGGTGGTAGGAGAAGAGGGTTGTCTGTGTACATGAGACAATTACTGCATTGCCCCAAGATGCCCAGATTCATCAGGCAGACAGGAGAAAACACTGGGAGCTGACCCTTAGACATGCCTAGATAGGTGCTTATTTGTTAAGTACTAGAAACTGTTTTCCTCTAGACAGTGAGAAAAGTTGAGTGCTGTAGTAATTTGTAGCTTATTTCATAGTGCCCTTTCATAGCACTACATCTGCCCTGCTAACCTTTACTGACTGTATTAACAAGAATCGAAACAACAACTCTCTCATCTGCTCTATTTAGCTCTTCAAAAGCTTTCAACATGGTTAATCATAACCTACTTATCAATGCACTAAAAGTCCAATATCTTGACCAACAAGCAATCCTTTGGTTTAAATCCTATCTTGAAAACAGAAAGCAAGCAGTACTCTGGGACAATAAACTATCCCCACCCCTCCCAGTGGACACTGGAGTACCCCAAGGCTCTATCCTAGGACCTCTTCTTTTTTCCATTTTCATTAATGATCTCCACACTGCTTTTCCACAAACCTCCTGTATACAATATGCTGATGACTCTACAATTATCTGTACTGCCAAGTCTTCCTCCTCCCTCCAGACCCTTATCCAAACTGTATTTAACAAAGTAGAAAAATGGTTTACCCAACATTGCCTCCTCCTTAACCCCAAAAAAACAAAACTTTTACTTTTTACTCCCACCCAAAAATCCCCACAGATCCACTTTACCATTACCTCTGACAATGGTACTTGTATTTCTCCTGACTCTACTGCGCATCTCCTCGGCATAACTATTGACCATAACCTCAGCTTCGATGTCCATGTTAACAATACTATAAAAACCATCAATAAAAAACTAGGCTGCCTGTATAGAATAAAACCCTTCCTTACCCCACTAGCTCAGAAATCTATTGCCCAGACTCAGCTTACTTCTACCCTGTTCTATGCATCTGCCATTTATACCAATCTATCTAAGCTTAATCTTTTCAAACTGGAAACTAGCTATAATAATATTACTAGATTTGCCACTGGCTCCCCTTATAGACCCCACCACTGTCTCAACCTTCAACAACTCAGCTGGTTAGAACTACAACACCAACTACAATACAATCAACTGCTGATTGCACAAAAAATTCTGCACCACCCCACCAACACCCCTACCTCTCTATTCTGATCTCCCCATACAAAAATCTTACAACACTACGCTCAGCTAATAAGTTACACATTGCCAACAATATATCTAATAACAAAGCAGGAGATCCACTCTTTTCCAATGTTGTTGGTAGAATCTGGAATAAGCTTCCAAATACACTCACTTCTCTCTCATCTACACAACTCTTTAAGAAACACCTCAGACATTACCTAAAAAGACAATGGTTTTGTCCCTGCTCAAAGCCTGATTGAAAAATACTCTTCACTTTTTCTCCTCCCCTCCTCTCATGCTTTATAACAAATACCCCACCTTGAGAGTCATTGGGCAGGATTCACGAAGCCTCCATGTAAGAGTTACAAGGCTTACACGGAGGCTGCAGTTAAACGGTGTGACGTCAGCATGTCATGCATATGCATGAGGGCATGCTGAATCACACCTAAGGCTAACACGGTCCGTGGAAGACAGTAGGGGGTGTGTCCGTAGGCCGAGCCCTGCAAACGGACACGCCCCCAGAAGAGTAAAAGTCCCGAAAGTAAACCCCCACGACAGAGTCTGTGTAAATGTGAATAAACACAACACAACACATGCCCCCACAGACTACGAACATAAAATGTAGAAATGAACATCTTATATATTTTTTTTAAATTGTAAAGATGTTTGCCCGTGAGTGCGCTCGTTTGCGCGGGCGTGCCCGTAGCTTAGCCACAGTTAGCAGTCAGTGGAAAAGCATACAAGAACTAAATATGCAAAGTTAGCCAAAAAGCAATAGCGTAGCAGTAGAGATGTTGGCTGAAGAGCATGCAGTCATGGTTCGAGCCCTCACAACGCCAATTTTTATTTTTAGTGAAATAAGCACGAAACAAGTCCCTGACATATATGTACACATATAAATTATATTTTATGTAAAATGTAATGAAATGGGCCATGTATTTTGAAGAAATGTGAGATAATAAAAAAAAAAATGCCAGATGTGCCTATAGCTGAGCTACAGTCTAACAAGTTGAGTACATCTGCCTGTAGGTGAGCAGTGTTTTAACAGGTATAAAATGAGTGCCCGTAGGTGAGCAGTGGTTTAACAGGTGTAAAATAAGTGCCCGGGGTTGAGCAGCATTTTAACACCCTGAAACTGTGTGCCCGTAGCTGAGCTGAGTGTAATATCCATGCTGACAGACAAACCACGCGTAAACCAGCGTGATCCGTTTGCGCGGAGCTGCGCACCGTGCCAACAAGCTAACCAATGGGCAACGTTGAGCAAGCTGTATCAAAACTGCTTTTACACAGACACACCTCCTAGCCTGTGTAGACAGACATAAAATATAAAAAGCAATGGCTAGGTTCAAACCCAGAATACCATGCACTATAGTCAAAGTACTGAATCACTAAGCCATGACAGTTACACTTAGAAATGCAGTAATAGCATATATATAGGAATGAATAGAAAGAGGAGCATGACAAAGCAGGTTTTGTGAAGCTGATACAATTCCAAAATGGCAATCACAGATAAGTGCGGGAAAAATGGCATGTATAAGCCCCATAGGCGGGAATACACAGCATAACCAATTGTAGAACCGACTTGCAGCCAGGATGTCAGGTGTAGGTGAGGGTAGTTGCTTCCAAGCACAGAGGTGGGGTGTTGAGGAGTACAAATATATGGTTTGGCTCCTTGTCCACAATCATGAGGCCCAACTCATGCAGGGCCAGGTCCTGTGGGGAGCATATAGGGCTGAGGCGTGGGACCGGTTGGCTCATGATCTCACCAGTGCCACAGGGATACCAAGGACTGGTGAGCAGGTCCGTCACCACCATGCGGACCTGAAGAGATGGAAGAAGGACCAACTGAACCGTTGGATCCTGGAGGCCCGGCAAATGCCCAATGCCCCACTACTGAGTAAGTTACATGTAATTATTTATGTAAGAAATTAACCTAGCTGATATTATGGAGATGTGTATTCCAATATTACTTTATTTATATTACAGCTGCAGGTGTCCGTTCTGTGAACCGTCAAGCCTATGGCGATAGGCTGGCATGGTTGCGCCACCAGGCAGGTCAGTAATTCTCTCCCTGTAACTGTAAATAAATATATAAGTATGACAGTTAGCAAAAGAGTGCAGTGTAGTCACTAATTAATAAAATGTGCAAGTAACAGTGTAAGAGGGTTTGCAAGTATTGCTTGATTAGAAAAGTGTGATGCAGCCTGTAATCCAAACATAAAAATTAAACAAGTCTGAAATAAAGATGTCCCACCTGTAATATAATAGTACATAACCTGCAGCAGGTTGAAAAGTATGGCTGCAGAAGCTGAGTAAAACACGTGTGAAATATATTCCTGTTGAAATACAGAAACATGACAGAAGTGAGACTGTTGGAAAGGATTGTTATAACTACAAGTAAAACATGTCAATAAAGCCTAGAATTAAGTACCATCTTGAATTGTAAAAATAAAACAAGTGAGAGAGTGTGAGAAAGAGTTATGAATCCACCAATAAAGTAGTAATAACTCCTGAATAAAGTATACTGCAGTCAGTACAGAATGAAATTAATGTGACAGGCAGAACCAAACAGTAACATGTGTTGAAAACGGTACCACAGCTGGAATGTGTGTCCCAAAATCTGGATATGTTGCTCTCAGTCTGCAATATGCAGATAGTATGGTTGTCTGAAATACCAAACATCCACAGTTGTCTATAGCTATATAAAGCAAATGTAGCAGGATGATGTAGCTGAACAGAGCCAGATATGAATGTGTATGAATAAAAATGAAAATGTATATTGATGTAGCAGTAACATTCCTATCACCAACCTGAAGTAGTTATCACATAGGAAACTGTAGGCAGGACTGTAGTGTGTATATATCTGCAGCTATTAGAAATGTACAGCATATGTATTGTTATTTGAAGTTGTTAATTAAATTTTCTTCACCCTACCCTATAACCACATATAATCAATTCCACGTGAAATTGGTATGTGCAATCACAATTAACACCCCTGGACATTTGTCCTGTTGGTTCATACATATTTGCATGTACGTTGATGCATCTGCCCTGTTCATACACCCAAACCTGATGGCCTGTTGCCATCAATCAACCCTGCATGTTGTTGGATTGTGTATTGCTGTTCATATTATGCATGTGTTATGCTTGCTGTTCAATGTTTTGAATATATGGGCGTTTGGTTAATGGGAATATTAATGCATGCTGTTACAACTAATTGTGAATGGTATTGTACGTTACTAACCCAAACTGTCATAACATAATGCAAAACATAGGACGACAGGGAAGGCAGGTTCCAGCGGACCCACCTCTCTCTCCTCAGCTGGCGAGTGCACCTGGCAGTATTGCCCAGGCTGGACCCTCCTCCGGTGGCCCTGTGCCACCTGTGGGTGGAAGCGCTGCAGGGGATGGGGCTTGTCCCCCCTCTGCAAGTGTGGCCGGAGGAGAACATCCACTCACCCTCCATAATGTCCGGACTGTGGTGCGTAGGGAGATCCAGGACGCTGTTCTTGGGCCCCTACGCCAGCTTGAGGCATGGGTGGCACAACTAATGGGCGTGCCTGCTGCCCAGCCTACACAGCCCCCAGCACAGCCCCATCCTGGGCAGTGAAGGCACAGTGGTAACTGCCCGTGGGTGGGGATCTCAGTTCCACTGTTACCATCTGTGGGCTCATGGGCTCGAGATATCCAAACATCCGTCCCTGTCAATTGTGTAACCCCCCCACATGTGTCATACACTGCCCCTGTATGCATCTTGTTTGTCTTGTCTGTTAACCTACCCAACATACCTCCCCAGCTATACCAACTTCCTGTACCTGACATACCACTCTCACCTGAAAAAAAAAAAAGGTCACTCTGTACCCACAAAAAAATTACGCCCCATACATAGCTGCCCATTTTGCACACATGTCTGCTGGACATGGAAACTGTCAATTACAATTGGCTGTACAAGTATTATTGTTGTCCTTACACCTCTCTCAGGGGTGGAAGGTTTCAAATGTCACACCAAATTACAAACATATGCACAGCTGTTGCTGATGAAGAAATGGGCAGCTATGGGCCTTACCTACATCCCTCCTGCAAAACCCGAGCTTGTTTCCCTATTGTCTTACCCTCTTTGTGAACCCTTTTTCACCACTTTCCTGTCTCCCCATTTTCATTTCTTTCAAAGAAATTAGTGCGGGTGTGCGCAAGAGTAAGCACTTTTAAGCAGAGATGAATGCCAGTGCACATGCGTGAGCTCCGCGCAAACCAGCGCTAACCCGGTTACAACTGCTTAAAAGTGCCTTAGTCACTCTGAATGACAAGGCCTGTAGTCTGCTCAAAAGCAAAATAAAATCCCACTGTCAGTCCCGAACCCAGGACCTTGGAAACAGTAGTCTGCATGACGTACCACTAAGTCATGACTGTTATATAAGAACATTGTGCTACAATAAATATATCATGCAATAGTAGGAATTAATGTAAAGGGAATATAGGATGTGTAGTACACAAAGCATGTCATGTATATTTACTGTCAAATGTAGTGGATTTCTATAATAGTAGTGTGTGAACAGAAACAGCCATGCTAGTTGGTAGCTAGTAGGTAATAATGTCACTGTAGCACCTTGCAAGCCACACACATACTCACAGCAGGATAATCACTGCCCATACCCCACAACCTCTTACAGCAACACATCTGGACTAAGTAATAAAAATGTGGAGCAAAGGCCCAAAAACAGGGACACATTTCAAATATTGCTCCAACAAACTTAGACAGTTGAGAGAGTAACAGGTTTTGCATTATGTTGGATGTTTGGAAGGGTATGAAGTCTGAAACTGAAATGTTTGTCACTATAGTCTGACTTGAGCCCTGAGTGATTTGCCAGAAAAGCTGTTTATGAGATATGGACCAAAATATGAGGCAAAAATGTGGACATCCTGCAAATATCTGTACACGTGAGAGGTCTGACACTGCCATATTTGAATAGTTAAGAGCCTAGACATAGCAACAGTGACTGAGTTACAGGGATGCCCCACAGACTCCCTGTGAAATGTACAAACAGTAGGCAGAAAGGTGTTACAACACATGCAATGGTAACTATGAAGTACTGAAAGTATGCACCACTTGTACGTCGGAAATAGTGTAGTAATACATATGCTCATGTTAACCCACAGTCACAACTGCAGAATACCAGACAATTTAATGGGTGTACCCCACTGATATGTACCATTCCATGAGGCAGATAAAAGATGCACCTGAGAGTCTCTGGGGCCTGCTCAGCAGCATACTCAAATACTCTAATAGATGTCAAGGTCCACACCATGGCCAGACCACACTGCATGCAGTAACACCCTAGCAGATATAGCAAGCATTCCAAGATGTGAATGTACATGGAAAATAGGAAAGCCACAGCAACGCACTACAGTCAAGACACCTAGCAGGCATACAAGTAGTGAATGTAAAGGGCAAATATTGAAGCCATAGCAACAAAGTGCAAGAGCCACTGCTATATACCAGTTACACCACATGTCCCACAGGAAAGCACACACACCCACATTAACAGTAGTAGTAGTCTTAGGTGTCAGTGTACATACACACTTAGTACAGGAAACTGGATAAATGAATGGAGAAATGTTAATCTACAACACAGCCGGAAATATGAGAGAGATACTAACCTTTACACTCACAGAACAGTGTCCACAGCATACCAGCATGGTCCCTGCCCTTAAACTCTGAAAGGGCTACGCCTATCTCACATACCTTTTTATAGCACTGTCCTGAAATCACAGTGAGAACTGCAATCAGTACGCAACTGGCTGCATGCAATTAGCAAATGCTGGCTAACAATTGGTGCAGAGGCCATCACATGGACATATGCAGATACCTACAAAAGCATGCTGTACTACCAATCCACACATGCAATACTTTCATTGCACCCTCTGGAGGTAGGGAAAGAGAGAGAGAGAGAGAGAGAGAGAAAACATACACAAACAAAAACACTCAACAAAACCTACTAGAAAGCTGACATCTGTCAACTGGAGCAGCAGCAGGACACCAATCCAAAAGGCAACGCAAGCAGCTGTGACAAACACAGGTAATGTAAAGTAATACTTTAAAAGTATACATACTGTGAACACTCCATATGTGTCATTGGTCTGTATCTATATGTATATGAAGATGTGCATAGGGCAGGGGACATACAGCAACTATCAGTGAAGGCTGTACATACATATGTATGTGAGGGCATCTATGTGCACATATCAATGTAGGTTGAATGTAGGTTGTAGTGCAATGTACAAAGTAGGTTTCACACTTATGTATGTTTAGCAGTATGTTAGTGTGTGTATACAGTTTTGTAAACCAACATGTTGATATACCTATCTATCATATGGATACGTATGTATGTCAATATATGTATGTATATATATATATATATATATATATATATATATATATATATATATATATATATATATATATATATATATATATATATATAATATGCATATATGT
Organism: Protopterus annectens; assembly: GCF_019279795.1. Lineage (NCBI taxonomy): Eukaryota > Metazoa > Chordata > Ceratodontiformes > Protopteridae > Protopterus > Protopterus annectens. The sequence goes on along the minus strand of NC_056730.1, from coordinate 456,522,031 downwards.
ATACATAGATAGAGAGGGATGTAGGAATACATAGACAGATGTAGATAGATAGAATATGTAGAAACATATATATGTAATACACACATACAGATATAGATATATGTAGATACATATATATAGACAGACAGATCTGACTATCTACAGATATGACTGTATATGATTTATCTCACACTCCCCCTGTCCCACCCCCTCTGTCACTCTCACCACCTCTCTGCCACACTCCCCCCCTCCATATCTATAGCAATATATGTACATCCATATATATATATATATATATGTGTATATGTATACAGACATATATATATATATATATATATTATATATATATATATATATATATATATATATATATATATATATATATATATATATATATATATATATATATACATATATACATATATATATATATAGAGAGAGAGAGAGAAATGTATATATATTCTGAGTGAGGCACATGTGTACAGATGTATTGCAACAGGTGCCTGGTGACAAAGGCATGGCGTGAACACCAGTGTCGAAACTGGAGTACCATACCCCATTTCAAATCACCTACACCAGTAACCACCAGATATGTGATTGGCTGCCCACCACTGCATGTGTCAGGGGTGAACAGGGTCATAAATGTGTACAATACTCCCCCCAATGATAGTCACAGTGGCACACTATTCCTGGAATACCTGTACATGGTATGTGTCAGCAGACATGGTGTGTCAGCTATGGACATGTAGGTCAGTGTACCCTCCACACCACACAATGGCTGCCACAGTATGTGCCTCACATGACAGTTACAGATATGGAGAAGGGCACAGTGACATGTACGACACTGTGACAATGCACTCAAACACATTACCAATGCACAGTGACTGACAACACCACAGAGTGCACACATACTACCCACATAGACGTTACCACTCCTGGATTTACATACTTAAGTCACACCCATGACAGATGTCCAACAACCATAGTAACGCCTCACACCATCCACAACCTAAATGACCGCTGTGTGTCATCCTTGACACCGCAGTAGAGAGCACATGGTGGAGGTACAGGTTCCTACCAACAGATAAGACATACCCTGCAATAAACCGCACAGCATTAAGAAGCAAGACTCCCCATGAATACATGTCACACATACCCCTGATGAATGTTAGTCAGATAGGTAATATGCCATATGAGTCACCCTGTGTAACTGTTTGACAGGAGCAGGTACCATCACATCACATGTGCCACAATGGTCAGGGTAGCAGAACAGTATGCTGCTGTAGTCCCAGGGGCAATAGTATGTATGTTAGCAGTATGTTAGTGTGTGTATACAGTTTTGTAAACCAACATGTTGATATACCTATCTATCATATGGATACGTATGTATGTCAATATATGTATGTGTATATATATATATATATATATATATATATATATATATATATATATATATAATATGCATATATGTATACATATATATATGTATACATATATATATATATATATACATATATATACATATATATATATATATATAGAGAGAGAGAGAGAGAGAAATGTATATATATTCTGAGTGAGGCACATGTGTACAGATGTATTGCAACAGGTGCCTGGTGACAAAGGCATGGAGTGAACACCAGTGTCGAAACTGGAGTACCATACCCCATTTCAAATCACCTACACCAGTAACCACCAGATATGTGATTGGCTGCCCACCACTGCATGTGTCAGGGGTGAACAGGGTCATAAATGTGTACAATACTCCCCCCAATGATAGTCACAGTGGCACACTATTCCTGGAATACCTGTACATGGTATGTGTCAGCAGACATGGTGTGTCAGCTATGGACATGTAGGTCAGTGTACCCCTCCACACCACACAATGGCTGCCACAGTATGTGCCTCACATGACAGTTACAGATATGGAGAAGGGCACAGTGACATGTACGACACTGTGACAATGCACTCAAACACATTACCAATGCACAGTGACTGACAACACCACAGAGTGCACACATACTACCCACATAGACGTTACCACTCCTGGATTTACATACTTAAGTCACACCCATGACAGATGTCCAACAACCATAGTAACGCCTCACACCATCCACAACCTAAATGACCGCTGTGTGTCATCCTTGACACCGCAGTAGAGAGCACATGGTGGAGGTACAGGTTCCTACCAACAGATAAGACATACCCTGCAATAAACCACACAGCATTAAGAAGCAAGACTCCCCATGAGTACATGTCACACATACCCCTGATGAATGTTAGTCAGATAGGTAATATGCCATATGAGTCACCCTGTGTAACTGTTTGACAGGAGCA